>NC_091982.1:196852401-197056759 GCF_044704955.1 Pristiophorus japonicus | reverse complement strand
GGGGGGAGGAGGAGAGAGGGAGGGGGGGGAGGAGGAGAGAGGGAGAAGGACAGAGGGGGGGGGAGGAGGAGAGAGGGAGGGGGGGAGGAGGAAGGAGGGGGGGAGGAGGAGAGAGGGAGGGGGGAGGAGGAGGGAGGGGTGGGGGGGAGGGAGGGGTGGGGGGGAGGGGAGGGGAGAGAGGGGGGGGGGAGGAGAGAGAGAGGGGGGGGGAGGAGGAGAGAGGGGGGGGGAGGGGGAGGAGGAGGAGAGAGGAGGAGGGGGGAGGAGGGGGGAGGAGGAGGGGGGAGGAGGAGAGGGAGGGGGGAGAGTGGAGGGGGGCAAGAGAGGGAGGAGGAGAGAGGGGGGGGGCAAGAGAGGGAGGAGGAGGGAGGGGGGAGGAGGAGGAGAGAGGGAGGGGAGGGGGGGGAGAGTGGGAGGGGGGGGAGAGAGGGAGGGGGGGAGAGAGGGAGGGGGGTGGAAGAGAGAGGAAGAGAGGGAGGGGGGGAGAGAGGGAGAGGGAGAGGGAGGGGGGAGAGAGGGAGAGGGAGAGGGAGGGGGGAGAGGAGGGGGAGAGAGGGAGGGGGGGAGAGGGAGGTGGGGGGGAGAGGGAGGTGGGGGGGGAGAGGGAGGTGGGGGGGGAGAGGGAGAGGGAGCGGGGGGAGAGGGAGAGGGAGGTGGGGGGGGGAGAGGGAGCGGGGGAAGAGAGGGAGCGGGGGAGAGGGAGGGGGGAGCGAGGGAGAGGGAGGGGGGTGGGGGGAGAGGGAGAAGGGTGGGGGGGAGGTCAGGTTGGGTCCAGTGTGGGGGGGGGTCGGGTCGGGGGGCGGGAGCGCGGGTCGGGTTGGGTCCAGTCGGGCGGGCCGGCGAGCGGGAACAGGAGCGCGGGTCGGGTCCAGTCGGGGGGGCGGGGAGCGGGAGCAGGAGCAGGTGTGCGGGTCGGGTGCAGTCGGGGGGCGGGGGGGGGGAGAGCTGAGCGGGAACAGGAGCGCGGGTCGGGTCCAGTCGGGGGGGGGGCGGGGAGCGGGAACAGGAGCGCGAGTCGGGGGGGGGAGCGGGTGTCGGGTCTGGTCCGAAGGCAGGGGGTGGGGGAGCGGGTGTCGGGTCTGGTCCGGAGGCAGGGGGAGCGGGTGTCGGGTCTGGTCAGGGGCGGGGGGGGAAGCAGGAGCTGGCCGTGGGAGGAGCCTTATTCATGCAGCCCCAGTGAGGCCATTCAGCCAGGTCGAGGGGCTGCGTGCTTCTGGCCCCTCCCACACAGTTCGGCGCCTGGAGCTACTGCACTTGCGTGCCCACTGTAGCGCGCATGTGCAGAGGTCCCGGCACTGTTTTCAGCGCAGGAACCTGGCTCCGCCCCCCCCCACAGCTCGTGCTGCGCTGCGCCGAGGGCCAGAGGACCTGCAGGTAGATGGAGAATACCGAGGATTTTTTTAGGCGCACCTTGTGGCGCGATAAACGGGCGTCCAGGTCGGGACTGCGCCGTTCTAGGCGCGTGTGGAAACTTGGGCCCGTGGTGTTAATCACTTTGGTAGGAAAAATAAAAAAGCAAAGTATTTTTTAAATGGTGAGAGATTGGGTAATGTTATTGTTTAAAGGGACCTGGATGTCCTTGTACACAAATCACTGAAAGTGAACATGCAGGTACAGCAAGCAATTAAAAAAGCAAATGCTATGTTGGCCTTTATTACAAGAAGATTTGAGTATAAGTAAAGACATCTTATTGCAATTATGTAGGGCCCTGGAGAGATCGCACCTGGAGAATTGAATACAATTTTGGTCTCTTTTCCAAAGGAAGGATATACTTGCCATAGAGGGAGTGCAACAAAGATTCACCAGACTGATTCCTGGGTTGGGGGGATTGTCCTATGAGATTGAGTAGACTAGGCCTATATTCTCTAGAGTTTAAAATTAGAGGTGATATCATTGAAACACACAAAATTCTTACAGGACTTGACAGGGTAGATGCACGGAGGATGTTTTCGCTCGCTGGGGAATCTAGAATCAGGGGTCACAGTCTCAGAATAAGGGGCCAGCCATTTAGGGCTGAGATGAGGAGAAACCTCTTCACTCAGAGGGTGGTGAGTCTTTGGAATTCTTTCCCCCAGAAGGTTCTGGAGGCTCTGTCGTTGAGCATATTCACGAAAGATAGATCAATATATTTTTGAATATTAAGGGAACCAAGGGATTTGGGGACATTGCAAGAAAGTGGAGTTGAGGTAGAAGATCAGCTATGATCGGGCGTCGGGGGAGATCGGAGGCGGCTGTCAGGGGAGATCGGCATCGGGGGGGATCGGAGACGGGCGTTGGGGGAGACGGGCATCGGGGGAGATTGGAGACGGGCGTCGGGGGAGATCGTAGGTGGACGTCGGGGGAGACGGGGGTCGGAGGGAGGGTGGGGTGGAGATCGGCAGGGTTGTGCGTAGGACATCGGAAAGATCATAGGGCGGGGGGAGATCGGAAGATTTGGGGCTGGGAGATCGGAAGGGTTGGAGAGTGATCAGAAGGGTCGGGGGAATATCGAAAGGTTCAACTGTTGGAGATCGGACGGGTCTTGCGGAGATTGGAAGCGTTGTGGGAGTAAGCAGGAGTAAGATACGAGGCCGCAAACAGGGAGCACAGAGGAGGGAGGGAGGGGAAGATCGGACCGCGGGTTGGGGGGTGGGGAATAGATTAGCTTGGTGGCCAGCGGGACACGCTCCTGTTCCTCCTGACCCACAAGCAGTGCTGATCCACCTGACTCAAGCCCATTCATTTTTGGGGGTTAAAATTCCCCCCTATAATCCCAAAAATATTTCCACGATTATATTTTATTGAATTTAGTTCAATGTAAACTTTTAAAACATCTGCAGTAAGTTTATTTTGTCGGTTTTGGCAAGCTATTGATTATTGTTCTCAGCATTGTCACAAAAGGAGCTTTGTAATCATCATCATCATCATAGGCAGTGCCTCGGGATCGAGGAAGACTTGCTTCCACTCTTAACATGAGTTCTTAGGTGGCTGTACAGTCCAATACAAGAACCACCGTGTCACAGGTAGGGCAGATAGTCATTGAGGGAAGGGATGGGTGGGACTGGTTTGCCACACGCTCTTTCCGCTGCCTGCGCTTGATTTCTGCACGCTGTCGGCGACAAGACTTGAGGTGCTCAGCGCCCTCCTGGATGTGCTTCCTCCAGTTAGGGCGGTCTTTGGCCTGCGTCTCCCAGGTGTCACTGGGGATGTTGCACTTTATCAGGGAGGCTTTGAGGGTGCCCTTGTAACGTTTCCGCTGCCCACCTTTGGCTCGTTTGCCGTGAAGGAGTTCCGAGTAGAGCGCTTGCTTTGGGAGTCTCGTGTCTGGCATGCAAACTGTGGCCTGCCCAGCGGAGCTGATCAAGTGTGGTCAGTGCTTCGATGCTGGGGATGTTGGTCTGGTCGAGGACACTAATGTTGGTGCGTATGTCCTACCAGGGGATTTGTAGGATTTTGCAGAGACATTGCTGGTGGTATTTCTCCAGCGACTTGAGGTGTCTACTGTACATGGTCCATGTTTCTGAGCCATACAGGAGGGCGGGTATTACTACAGCCCTGTAGACCATGAGCTTGGTGGCAGTTTTGAGGGCCTTGTCTTCAAACACTCTTTTCCCCAGGCGGCCGAAGGCTGCACTGGTGCACTGGAGGTGGTGTTGGATCTCGTCGTCAATGCCTCCTCTTGTTAATAGGAGGCTCCCGAGATATGGGAAGTGGTTCACGTTGTCCAGGGCCGCGCCGTGGATCTTGATTACTGGGAGACAGTGCTGTGCGGTAAGGACAGGCTGGTAGAGGATCTTTGTCTTGCTGATGTTTAGCATAAGGCCCATGCTTTCGTACGCCTCTGTAAATACGTCGACTATGTCCTGGAGTTCAGCCTCCGTGTGAGCGCAGACGCAGGCGTCATCCGTGTACCGTAGCTCAACGACAAAGGTTGGGGTGGCCTTGGACCTGGCGTGGAGACAGTGTAGGTTGAACAGCTTCCCACTGGTTCTGTAGTTTAGTTCCACTCCAGCGGGGAGCTTTTTGAATGTGAATTGGAGCATGGCAGCGAGGAAGATTGAGAAGAGAGTTGGGGCGATGACGCAGCCCTGTTTGACCCCGGTCCGGACGTGGATTGGGTCTGTAATGGATCTGTTGGTAAGGATCACGATCTGCATGTCGTCATGGAGGAGGCGGAGGAAGGTGACGAACTTTTGGGGGCATCCGAAACGGAGGAGGACGCTCCATAGACCCTCGCGGTTGACAGTGTCAAAGGCCTTTGTAAGGTCGAAGAAGGCCGTGTATAAGGGCTGGTGCTGTTCCCTGCATTTTTCCTGCAGCTGTCGCGCTGCAAAGGTCATGTCCGTTGTGCCCCGTGGGGGATGAAATCCACACTGTGACTCCGGGAGGAGCTCCTCGGGCACAGGGAGAAGACAGTTGATGAAAACTCTAGCGACGACCTTCCCAGTGGCTGAGAGCAGGGAGATTCCTCTGTAGTTGCCGCAGTCGGACTTGTTCCCTTTTTTAAAGATGGTCATGATCACTGCATCTCTGAGATCACCCGGCATGCTCTCCTCCAGATGAGAGAGATGAGGTCACGTATTCGCACCAGCCGTGCCTCTCTGCCATACTTCAGTGCCTCAGCAGGGTTTCCGTCCGCTCCCGAAGCCTTGTTGTTCTTAAACTGCCATGGCTTTTTCTACCTCGTGCAGTGTTGGGATTTTATTGAGGTGGTGGCGAGTAGCATGCTGCGGGATGGAGTCGAGTACACTCGAGTCAAAGGCAGAGTCTCGGTTGAGGAGATCTTCGAAGTGCTCCTTCCAGCGGGCCCTGACTGCCTTGGTGTCTTTGGTGAGTGTTTCCCTGTTCTTGGCCAGCAGTAGGATGGGGCCTTACGTGTTTGGGCTGTAGGTGGCCTTGACTGCGATGATAAATCCTCGCACATCATGTCTATCGGCCAGCGGCTGTATCTGCTGTGCTTTCTCCATCCACCACCTGTTTTTTAGGTCCCGGGTTTATTGTTGGACCTCAGCCTCGAGTCGTCTGTAATGCTGCTTTGCTGCCCCCGAGTTGGGTTGTTGTTTAAAGCTCAGAAACGCCCTGCGCTTACGATCTATTAGCTCTTCGATCTCCTGATCATTCTCAGAGAACCAGTCCTGGTGTTTCCTGATTGAGTGACCGAGCGTCTCTTCTCAGGCACTGGTTATGGAGGCCTGCAGGGCAGACCAAGCGTTGTGGGCATTCTGCATCTCAGGGTCATCAAGGCGCGCCAGGTTAGCTGTGTAATATCACAGCCATGATGCACAAGTATTCAACACTTTTACTGCCTGTCTTTTGTGTTGATGTGTCTATAAAAATATAATACTGTAAAGTGCAACATATTTCCCATGTTGCTGTTTAGTCAGTAAAACCCACCTCATCATGCTTTCTCTGCAGACTAAGCATATCCAATCAATCTGACAATACACCAGACAGCCATTAATTTTATTTAGATTTTATGCACATATTATTTTTTGTTCTACTTCCTAATTCTAATTATTTACTTCACCCTTATTTTCAGTTTTCTATTTTTTAAATTATTTTTAGCAATCTTCACTATAATCACCCCAATGTGCCCCTGCTTTGCCTGATCTGAATATCTCCTTTCCTCTGAGTGCTCATGAGCTAAGGTCCCTGCCTGCCTAGTTTGTGATCATCCCAACCTGAATGTCCTCGTCTCTGTGAATGTAGCCATACATCGAGGTCCGAGCTGCTTAGTTTCTCCATTCTCCTGGACCCAACACTACCCTAACTCTATTTCCACTCCTGTCCAAGCACAGTCAGATCTCTTGTGTTGGGAAGCTAAACATTACAAACCTACAGAGTGAGAATCAAAGGAATAAAGGATCGGAAAGGGTAAGAAATTGTGTGCCTGTTATATAGATGGACAGAAAGAAAGACTGTGATGGATACAGAGAGGCACAAGCTGTATGAAATACTGGAAGACACATAAAAGAGATGAAACAGAGGGAAGGGCAGGTTTACATGAAGAATGAAAAAAAACGTTAAGATAAACATATGCAAAGATAACAATAGAAAGTCTCTCAGAACTATATGAAGAACAGTGAAAAAGAGAAATAGAAAGCAAGAAAGACAATAGGCAGAGAAAAAAGGGGACTAATTTTAACCTAACTTGGCAGGCAGGAAACTGACTGGATCAGATCAGATCGGCTACCCGCTTCATGCCCTGCCCGATTTTACTTTTCTTTGAAGTCAATGGAAAGTAAAATCGGGTGGGGTGTCAAATGTGTGGCTGATCTGCAACCGTCAGTTTCCCACCAGCGGGTCAGTTAAAATTATCCTCAAAGAATTAGAAAGTGAGAAGCATACTGTTAAGTATGGAAGAACTCCACAAGACTGAATACTGTGAGCTAAAACTGATGTGACCTTAGTCTCTTTAATACAACTCCAGAGTACCTATACAGCATGGCAGATGACCTTTTATACTCCCTTGCACAAGATGTGCAGGTGACCCTTGGGCCTCCAACAGTTGCGCCCTCTGGTGGCAAGTCTTATACAGTTACAATGTTTACATACATAACATCACTCCCCCCCCCCCCCCCCCAAAGTCTTTGATACAAATTATTTACAAGTTGATACAATCCAGGGCACTACGCTCCCTGGTTGATCGTCTGAGTTCAAACCCTGGCATGGGTGAGTTGGTCGGACCATTGCTGCACTGCGGCGTGGCTGGTCTGACAGGACTGTTGGGAATGGTGGGTTCGTCCTCTTGATTGACAGCGAGGTCGATTGCTGGTTGGGTGTGTGTTGCTGGATCGATGATGGTGACGTCCTCTTCAAGTTGTTCCTGGTTGTCGGTGAACCACAGTTTGGCCTGATCCAAATGCTTTCTGCACAATTGTCCATTCAATAGTTTGACGATAAACACTCTATTCCCCTCCTTGGCCAAGACAGTGCCAGCGACCCATTTAGGACTATGACCGTAATTAAGGACAAAAACAGGGTCGTTAACATCAATGTCACGCGATACAGCTGCACGATCGTGGTACATGTTTTGCCGGTGACGCCGGGTTTCCACATGATCATTTAGATCCGGGTGGACTAGGGAGAGCCTCGTTTTGAGTGCTTTCTTCATTAACAATTCTGCAGGGGGAACCCCGGTAAGCGAGTGGGGTCGCGTCCGGTAGCTGAGCAGGATCCGAGATAACCGGGTCTGCAGGGAACCGTCCATCATGCGTTTCAAGCTCTGCTTGACAGTTTGGACTGCCCGTTCCGCCTGACCGTTGGATGCGGGCTTAAACGGGGCAGACCTGACCTGATTGATGCTATTGCAGGTCATAAACTCGTTGAATTCCGAGCTGGTGAAACACGGTCCATTGTTACTGACAAGTATGTTGGGCAAGCCATGGGTGGCGAACATAACCCGGAGGCTTTCAATGGTGGCAGTGGATGTGCTGGATGATGTGATTACGCATTCAATCCATTTAGAGTAAGCGTCCACTACAACTAAAAACATCTTTCCGAGAAAGGGGCCAGCAAAATCTACGTGGATCCTGGACCACGGTTTGGAGGGCCATGACCACAGACTCAATGGAGCCTCCCTTGGTGCATTGCTCAATTGTGTGCACGTGTTGCACTGGTGTACGCATGACTCTTAAGTCCAAGTCAATGCCAGGCTACCAAACATGCGACCTGGCTTTTGCCTTCATCATGACTATGCCTGGGTGGGTATTGTGTAACATAGAAACATAGAAAATAGGTGCAGGAGTCGGCCCTTCGAGCCTGCACCGCCATTCAATGCGTTCATGGCTGAACACGCAACTTCAGTACCCCATTCCTGCTTTCTCGCCATACCCCTTGATCCCCTAGTAGTAAGGACTACATCCAACTCCTTTTTGAATATATTTAGTGAATTGACCTCAACACCTTTCTGTGGTAGAGAATTCCACAGGTTCACCACTCTCTGGGTGAAGAAGTTTCTCCTCATCTCGGTCCTAAATGGCTTACCCCTTATCCTTTGACCGTGACCCCTGATTCTGGACTTTCCCAACATTGGGAACATTCTCCCTGCATCTAACCTGTCTAAACCCGTCAGAATTTTAAACGTTTCTATGAGATCCCCTCTCATTCTTCTGAACTCCAGTGAATACAAGCCCAGTTGATCCAGTCTTTCTTGATATGTCAGCCCGGCAACCTGGGAATCAGTCTGGTGAACCTTCGCTGCACTAACTTCTACCAGTTCTGACGAAAGGTCATCGACCTGAAACGTTAACTCTGTTTCTATCTCCACAGTTCTGCCTGACTTGCTGAGTATTTCCATCATTTTAAGAACATAAGAAATAGGAGCAGGAGCAAGCCACTTGGCCCCTCGAGCCTGCCCCGCCACCCAACAAGACCATGGCTGATTCGATCATGGACCCAGCTCCACCCCTCCGCCAGCTCCCCGCAACTCACTACTCCCCTATCACTCAAAAATCTGTCTATCTCCACCCCAACTATATTCAATGACTCAGCCTCCACAGCTCTCCATAGATTTACAACCCTCAGAGAAGAAATTCCTCCCCATCTCAGTTCCAAACGGGCGGCCCCCCACTCCAAGACCATGTCCCCCAGCTCCAGTTTAATCCATAAGTGGAAACATCCTCTCTGCATCCACCCCGCCGAGCCCCCAGTCACGTATAAAAGTTTCCCTTCCTTTTTTTGGCAAAACCACGCGATTACCCCATAAGAGACAATCCGACTGGATGGACATTTCATCTTTGCATCGGTGAAACGGTTTAATTTCATCTTGCATTCCCTGGGAACGGCTGACCAGCTCCCATTGAGGGCGCAACTTTTTACAAGTGATAGCACAGGATCCTGGCTGGTGACCCCTCACTCTCAAAAGCATCCATGACCAGAAGCAAGTATGAGGGCTGAGCCATTTCCACCCCGGTAGTGGGCAATGGTAGCCGACTGAGGGCATCAGCACAGTTCTCCGTGCCTGGTCTGTGGCGGATAACATAGTCATAGGCGGACAATGTTAGTGCCCATCTTTGGATGCAGGACAAAGCGTTTTGTGGTTGGTGTCAAGCTCAAACCGAAGTCCAAATAGGTATTGGTGCATTTTCTTAACCCCATATACACATGCTAACGCCTCTTTCTCGACCATACTGTAGGCTCTTTCAGCCTTAGACAGACTTCTAGACGCATATGCAAGCGGTTGAAGTTTGCCCAATACATTGGTTTGCTGTAACACACAGCCGACCCCATACGAAGATGCATCACAAGCTAGCACTAATCGTTTACACGGGTCATACAGTACAAGTAACTTATTAGAACAAAGTAGGTTTCTGGCCTTCTCAAAGGCTGTCTCTTGAGATTTACCCCAAACCCAGTCGTCACCCTTATGTAGCAACATGTGCAACGGTTCCAGCAAAGTGCTTAACCCGGGTAGAAATAGATGAGGAGTCCCAGGAACGAACGCAGCTCCGTCACATTCTGTGATCTTGGTGCATTCTTGATGGCCTCTGTCTTTGAGTCCGTGGGTCTGATGCCATCTACCGCAATCTTTCTCCCCAAAAATTCGATCTCTGGCGCCAGGAAAACACACTTGGATCATTTCAACTTGAGTCCCACTTTGTCTAGTCGATTTAGAACCTCTTCCAGGTTGTGCAGGTGTTCGGCGGTGTTACGACTGGTGATCAGGATGTCGTCTTGAAACACAACGGTGGGCGGAACCGATTTCAGCAGACTCTCCATGTTCCTCTGGAAGATGGCAGCAGCCGAGCGAATCCCAAAAGGGCATCTGTGGAATATAAACAGTCCTTTGTGTGTGTTGGTGCATGTCAATCTTTTCGAAGATTCAGCCAGCTCCTGTCATGTAGGCGGAGGTTAGGTCCAACTTGGTACTGATCGGGTACTGGTCTTGTAGAGACTCGGTTGATCGTTGCCTTGCAGTCTCCGCAGATTCTGACTGTGCCATCGCTTTTCAACACTGGAACAATCGGACTGGTCCACTCGTTGAACTCGACTAGTGATATGATTCTCTCTCGTTGAAGTCTGTCCAGTTCGATCTCGACTTTCTCCCTCATCATATATGGAACCGCTTGAGCCTTGTGATGAACGGGCCTTGCATCGGGAACTAGATGGATCTGCACCTTGGTGCCTGTGAAGTTGCCGATGCCTGGTTCAAATAGCGATGGAAACTTGCTCAGCACTTGAGCGCACAAGTTCCCAGTTCCATCGAATCTTTCCCAGCCAGCTTGTGCCGAATAGCGTTGGGCCATCGCCTGGTGCAATCCACAGTGATAAATCATGCACAGCTCCATCGTACGATACCTTAACTGCCGCACTGCCAATGTCTGGTATGAGCTCTTTGGTGTAGGTGTGCAGCTTTGTCTGAATTGGGCTCAGTTTGGGCTTTGTGCCTTGTTGCCCCACAGTTTCTCAAAAGCCTTCTGGCTCATAATTCACTGACTCGCCCCCGTGTCCAACTCCATTGATAACAGAATACCGTTCAATTTGACTTTCAGCATGATAGGAGGGCTCTTGGTGGTGAAGGTGTGTACCCCATACACTTCTTCCTCGGGTTGAGTTGCCTCTCTTGTTTGTTCTGCGTGATCCACACCGGATCGATCATCTTCTGCCAACTCTGCCACATGGTGAGTCGCAGCACTCTTGCACATTCGCTGGAGGTGCCCCGTTGTTTCGGAGCCTTTGCACACGTAGTGCTTGAATCAACATTGATGGGCTCGATGATTACCCCCGCAGCACCAACATGGTGCTAATGGATTTGCATTCACGCCCAATGGTGGACTCTGAGTCATCCTAGGTCTTGCAGCTGCAGACGTGTAGGCTCTGCCATATGCAGTTCTGCCTGCTAGCGTTATTTTATGCACAGTACTTGCTGATGAGCTTCGATGCTGCGAAGATATCTGTCTGGTATTATCGCTCGTGGATGGCCTTGCTCAGGTCTCGGGATTCGGCAGACAGCAGCTTGTGAAGAATGACTTCGTGGCTGCTGCCAAGCACAAAAAAGTCCCGCAGCATTTCCCCCAAAAATCCAGCAAATTCGCAAGTTCCCGCAAGGCGCCTCAGGTCGGCGACATAATTCGCCACGTCCTGGCCCTCGGAGCGGTGGTGCGTGTCGAAGCGATTCCTAGCCATTAAGACGCTCTCCTTCAGCTTGAGGTGGTTCCGAACCAGCGTACACAACTCTGTATATGTCTTCTCCGCTGGTTTCTCTGATGCTAGCAGATTCTTGATGAGGCCGAATATTGTGGACCCACACACGGTGAAGAGAATCGCCCTGCGCTTGATCGCTTTATCGTCCTCATCCAGCTCGTTGGTCACGAAGTACTGGTCGAGACGCCCAACGAAGGCTTCCCAATCATCACCTTCTACAAATCTCTCTAAAATACCAACGGCAGCCATGACCGCGTGAAAGTTCGTAATCTGTTACTCATCGCCAATTGTTAAGTATGAAAGAACTCCACAAGACTGAGTACTGTGAGCTAAAACTGATGTGACCTTAGTCTCTTTGGGCCCAAGTTTGAACTGTTCATTAAAATGGCGCACCTCCGAGCCTTACGCCGATTTTTTAGAATTAAAAATGCGCCTAAAAGTACCTCGCTATTCTGAACTGTCTGCAGGCCTCCATTCCAGTCGGCGCAGCGCAGCTTGAGCTGCGGGAGGGGCGAAGCTATCAACGTGCTGTGTCCACACAGCTGGCCTGGGGGCGGGGCTAGGGCCCAGCGTGTGTGTGAGTGCCGGCAGCGTTGTGCATGCGTGTTCGAACGTGCGCGCTTGCACAATGGCACATTAGTGAGCTGCTGGGTGATCGATTTCCCACCCCTAGCCCCTGGCCGAACGGCCGAAAATATGCTGCTGCGTGATCTACTTTGCTGCTGGGTGAACAATTTCCAGCCCCTGGCCGAATGGATAGGTGCTGCGTACTGCAGAAGGTGAGGCAGGGACTTTTATTTTTTTATTTATTGATTTATTGATTGATTTTTTATTTTTTTATTTTAATTTTTAATTTTTTGACTTTGATTGATTTATCATTTATTATTGATGTTTCTTTATTTTTAAAAGTGAAGGTGTTTGGTGCTCTCTCTTCCCTTCCTCCCCCAACCCCCCTATCTCTGGCTAGCTGCGCTGATTTCTTAACTCTACACAAGGTTTTTCCTGGCGTACAAAATTGGACACTTACTCCATTCTAATTTAATTTGGAGTAACTTTTCGCAGTTCAAACTTGCAAAACAGGCGTAACTGGCACTGGACGCGCCCCCTTTTGAAAAAAAACTGAACTAAAACTAAACTAAACTAACTCACTAGAACCGGAGCAAACTAAATGTGGAGAATTGGAATTTCTCAGATACTCAAAAAAAAAAACTAGTTGCTCCAAAAAAATAGGAGCAAATCCAGTTGAAACTTGGGCCCTTTAATAAAATTGCAGAGTGCCTAAGCAGCATGGCAGATGACCTTTTATACTCCCTTGCACGAGGTGCGCAGGTGAACCTTGGGCCTCCAACAGTTGCGCCCTCTGGTGGCAAGTCTTACACAGTTAAAATGTTTACATGCATAACACATACAAATTTTAATTTTCTTTAAATCTATGAGCAACACCACAGAAGATCAAACCCAGTATAGTATTTAATTTGTGTATCTAATTATGATCATTCATGTGTAAAAATTGGGATGGGGTTAACAATTTGCTTTTTTCTTTAACATGTTTAAAATTATACCAGTCATTTTTTTTAAACTGTCCTTTTCCTCTCCAGCATGCACAGCAGCAGGTAGAGCACGTCTTTGCTGAAATAACAGAGAGTAAAAACAAATTGGCATATGACAAAGGAAGGCTGCAGGTATTATACATTATCAATATAAAGTTTTCAGTTTGTTGAAGAAACTGAGCTGATTAAAAATGATATTGTCAGTGGGGTCAATGGAAGTTGCCAGAGACCAAGGGACCCGGAGTCCTCACAGCCTGGGTGATAATTTGACACCGTGGATCAGCTGACGATTGTTGAATCCATCCGATTTTTATTCAGTTGAAATCAATGGAATGAAAATCAGGTGGGTTGTACAATGGGTGGGCAATCTGCTTTCCCAGACTTGATGAAAATTTATCCCTAAGTTGCTGATGAACCTGAAGATACATTTCGTGAAATCTGCAAGACATTTTGCTTTTAGCTGTTGTTTTCTCATCAACAAAACTGATGGGGTATATCTTGTCAATAGAAAGCATGTGGAAACATGACGCTAAATACTGGACCATTTTTTAAAACCAACTTTATGAACACTCATATTTCTTCAAATTCATTCATTCTTTCAGTGACCACTTGGATATTTTCAAAATTATCTCTCTATTTAATCTATAGTATATTTGTAATGCAGCAAAATCATGACCTATTTTGTTTGTCCAAACACTTCTGACTTATTTTGTGAAGTGTAGAAATGCCAGCATCACAAGTTTATCAGAATAATAGTAGCAGCCATTTTAATTGATGTTAATGACGGAAGTAAAAAAGGCCATTGTATGAGGTCAAAAATAATTAGCCAATTAAAAGTAGGCAACAGTTTAGGATAATGTTAAAACACAGCTGTAATTAGACAACACTTAATGTAGATGTAAATTTGACTTACAGATTCAGCTAGCATATGAAAAATTACAAATACATAGAATTTTGCACCTACAGATCACTACTGACCCTGTTATTTATTGTGTAACCAGTAGAACAGTTAATTGCATCGTGAATTGCTGACATTGAAGTATCTACTGAAACAGTAAAAGCTATATGATGAAATAGCTTTCTTGTTAGAGTTTACAGTGTTCCCAGATGATGAATTATATGTGGATCATATTTAACCTAAAAAAAATATAACTTCACATCCAGCATAGGAATGATACACCTGTTTAATAAGAGGAAGAAATTATGTTGATGACAGCAGATGTACATCTCAGTAAAAAGTTGTGCCTACTTGCAGTTATCATGATCAGATCATTCCACGAAGAAATTTTTTGTAAGGGACTTCTTACACTAAGAAATTGGAACTTTTTAAAAAGTCCATTTATGTACAGATTTTATATTCCCTTGATTTTATTAATTGGTTTCCTCAAATAGCTTTTACTGTTTCATATAGTATTTTTGTGAATTATGTTTAAGTTTCAACATTATGTGAACAGATCATTATCATGGCCTTCACCTTTTGTTGTTTGCAGACCAGAGTGGAGCAATTACAGGAAGAATTGCAGCACATGTCTGATGTCAACTCTGAAAATGTTCAGTTACGAAAATTTAACACTGTGCTAGAGACTAAATATACTCAGGTGAGACACCTTGAAACATTTGCTTTTTGCTAATACACTTGAGATAAAATACAACAGTGAATTTTGATAATTTATGAATTGAGATTTATTTGAGTAGAATTGGTTTTATGCATTTATCATTAACAAAGAAATTGGTAGGTGCAAATATTCTGACGGTAATGTTTTTGACATGCTACTAGCTGCATGCGGGAAGCAGCACTTAACTGTCATTGAATTCCTGATCAGTCCATTAGCTACTGTAGTGTATTTGCTTCATGGGTTCTTTGCTTAAGAAATCATAGCTACACATTTGTTGTAAAGAACTAGCTGGTTTATTCGCAAAAGTTTATCATCATCATCATCATCATAGGCGGTCCCTTGAACGAGGATGACTTGTTTCCACACCAAAAGGGATGAGTTCATAGATGTTTCAATGGAGGACCCGATAACTGAACACTATCAGTTCATCCACCAGGCTCACAACTGCACACCTCATCGTGGAGAACATCACGTGACTGGCTATGCCACTCACAGTGCAACAGCTCCACAAGCCTGTAAGCATGCTCACAGGTGCATACATTGCAGCTACCACAAGAAGACTCGGAGAAACATCAATGTATGTACGTGGAGCTTGTGCAATAAAAAATGCATTTAACAGTTATTTTTGATTTAAAAGATGAGATTACTGTTGACAAGAATAGCATTCATATATTTTGGGGCCGATTTTCAGTAGCCCACCACCCGCTGTCGCCGACTGCTGCCCACTCCTGCCGACATTCCTCCTGCAGCTTTGGAAGTGGCCTGGAGCGGGCGGGAGGAGAGAGCCGCCGGGAACCGCCCACTGATATCAGCGGATGGCTGAGTGGCGCAACTGAGATCCCGCCCGCCTAGCTCCCAAATTCCTGTGGGCAGGAGTCGACGGCAGAACAGGGGTGGACCGCTGGCTGCAGGCTGGTCTGTCCCCGACGGTAAGTCTGAAGAACCTGAAAAAAAGGTAAGTGAACATTTAAAACATTTTCAACAGTGACTTACCTGCATGGGGTCCCCTGAAGGTCTTCGGATAGTTTTTGTATTTTTTATTTGTGTTTTTATCAGGTATTTGACCCTCCGTGGGCCCGACTCCATCCTCGGCGGCACTTGGGCGGCAAGCACCTCTGCCACCGCGAATGCGACCTCCCGCCCGCTGCTGCCCAGATTTGCTGCCCGTCGACCTTCGAGGGACCTTCTTCATGAATATCCCGCCCATAGTACCGTCCGGTACCTCGGCGGCCATCGGTAGCACTTGGGCGGGCGGAGGCCTTGCTGAAAATCGGCTCCCTTGTGAGGCACCTGCTTCTGATTGCCAGTCCTCTTGCATTGTCAAGGAGAGCCTGGACCTAGTCTGAAGCTCTTTCAGGTACAAGCATTGGAGACGGCCTGAAAGGAGTAGGTACTATCATGGAGACAGCAACATTTGTTACCACTCTTTGCACCTGACTGGTACAGGGCACAGACACAGATGTGCTACTGCTCAGTGTAATTACAGACCAAATAAACCCAATCAAGTGTGATCATGCTGACCTTTAAAAGCATTTATTGGAGCACGGTAGTCACCAATGTTCTGGTCTATCACTTCCATGGTGTTCTGTAGATCATGTGAAATTTCCTGCAATGTGTGGCAGATATGTGCAGTGGACTTCTCTCACTTTTCCATTGTTGCATTAATTTGCATGGAAACTGTCTCCAACTGCTTGCACATGAGGTCTATGCTACTGAGTCATTCTTCCTTTGAAGACTGGGTCCCTAAGCTCCTTGACTGAGGGTAGTCATTTCTTCAAGCTTCGTGGAGGAACAATACCCTCCCTTTCTTCCTCTCCAGCTCCTCATATTCACTAGCGCTTGGTGCTTCACCCAGTGAAAACCCACCTGACTCACTAACAACTTCCTCTGAAGTGGTTTATCTGAACTGGTGCGTGGGCAGGTAAGATTTCATGGCGGAGTAAGTGAGGATGGGCCAAGAGCTGTAGATCGTGATGAGCCCAGTTGTTCGTCTGTCCTCTTGTTCTAAATCATCCCCTAGAATTGTAAAAACGTAGAAACTTGTATAACTCCTTGAATAAATGCCAGCTAAGTGAATGGCTACAGCTATACTTTGATAATCCAAAGAAAGCTGCACTTTGCTGTGCCACTAGCAACATGATCTTGGCCCGTTCCCTCCTCCTTCCCCATCTCTCACAGCCTCTCCTGTGTCTCTTCCTCCAAGCCACAAAGCTACCCTCATATAGACGTAACATTTTAAAGATTGGTGTTCTTCCTGTGGCAGCAGTTCATTGGCACTAGTTATGCACAGTTTTTTCTTTTGAAATGACAGCACAGAGTTAAAGGTTGACAATATATCTACATGCATATCATTGTCATCAGATTTGCAGGTATAGGCTCCATTGAAACACCCCCATTAAGACCAACAAAACCCATTGTTGCAGGCAATATGAGTTCTCACAGTAGTTTGGTGTTTTATCATTTCGAGAAGTTCCCTGTGCATAGGTGAGGTTTCCTGTCACCAAGGTATTGAGAACCAGAGGGTTATCACTAGAGGGATGGCAGTGTAGCTCAGTCCCGTGGAGTGCACATCCTGCGGCATATGGAAAGTCCTGGACGCTTCGCGCAGCCAAGACAACCATGTGTGCAGGAGGTGTCTCTAGCTTCAACTACTCGAGCTCCGCATTTTGGAACTTGAGCAGCGGGTGGAATCAATACGGTGCATTCACGAGGCTGAGAGCTACGTGGATAGCACATTTCAGGAGGTGGTCACCCCACAGCTTAAAGGCGTGCAGGCAGAGGGGAAGTGGGTGACCACCAGACGTAATAAGTGTACTAGGCAGGTAGCGCAGGAGTCCCCCCGTGAGTCCATCTCGCTTTCAAACCGATATTCACTTCTGAGTATCGGTAAGGACGATGGTGCCTCTGGGGAGTGCAGCCAGAGCCAATTCCAAGGCAACACGGGTGGCTCAGCTGCACAGGAGGGAGGGACGAAGAATAAAAGAGCCCTAATGATAGGGGATTCTATAGTTAGGGGAACAGACAGGTATTTCTGCGGCCGTAGACGTGACTCCCGAATGGTTTTATGCCTCCCTGGTGCCAGGATCAAGGATGTCACAGAGCGGACGCAGGGCACCCTGGGGGTGGAGGGGGGTGGAGGGGATAGTAAATAGCTAGAGGTCGTGATACATATCGGGACCAACGACATAGGTAAAATGAGGGTTGAGATCCTACAGGAAGAATTCAGGGAGCTAGGAAGAAAATTAAAGGATAGGACCTCAAAGCTAGTAATCTCCGGGTTACTACTGGTGCCACGTGCTAATGAGTATGAGAATAGAAGGATAGAGAGGATGAACACGTGGCTGGAAAGTTGGTGTAGGAGGGAGGGCTTTAAATTCTTGAGGGAGATGGGACCTGTAAAAACCGGACGGGTTGCACCTCAACAGCGCTGGGACCAATACGCTCGCGGGGAGTTTTGCTAGTGCTGTTGGGGAGAGTTTAAACTAGCTTGGCAGGGGGATGGGAGCCTGAGAACAAATTCAAAAGGGAAGGAAGTAAAGCAGAAATTGGATAGCAAGAATCTAGAAAGCGAATCTGTAAGACAGAGGAAACCAAGCTTAGTAAGTAGTAAGCAAGGAGGTCTTCCTGTGCTGAATGGTATATACTTTAATGCAAGGAATATAGCGAAAAAGGCTGATGAGCTAAGCGCACAGGTAGACACTTGGGAGTATGACATTATAGCCATTACAGAAACATGGCTGAAAGAGGGACAGGTTTGGCAGATCAATATTCTGGCTACAGGATTTTTAGACAAGATAGAGAGGGGGGTAAAAAGGGTGGGGTGTTGTGGTACTGATTAAAGAAACTATTACAGCAGTGAGGAGGGATGATATGTTAGGGGGATCATCAAATGAGACCATATGGGTCGAATTGAAAAATAAAAAAGGGGCGATCACACTGCTGGGCGTGTATTATAGACCCCCAAACAATGGGAGGGAGATAGCGAAGCAAATATGTAGGCAAATTGCTGTGAAGTCCAAAAACCATAGGGTAGTAATAGGGGATTTTAACTGTCCAAATATTGATTGGGACAAATTTAGTGTGAAGGGGGTATAGAGGGTTGCAGAATTCTTGAAATGCATTCAAGAGATCTTTTTTAGTCAGTATGTAGCAAGCCCAACACGAGAGGGGGCGGTCTTGGATTTAGTTTTGGGGAATGAAGCTGGGCAGGTTGAAATGGTATTAGTGGGAGAGCACTTGGGTGCCAGTGACCATAATTCAGTCATGGTTATGGATAAGGACAAGGTTAGGCCTGGAATAAAAGTTCCGAATTGGGGAAAAGCTAATTTTGCTAAGTTAAGGAGTGATTTGGTCATAGTGGACTGGAAACAGCTACTTGTGGGTAAATCAGTGTTGGAACAGTGGGAGGCATTCAAGGAGGAGATCCGGAAGGCTCAGGCCAAACATGTGCCCTTAAAGAAAAAGGCTGGGGAAAATAACTCTTGAGCCCCTTGGATGTCGAGGAACTTACAGGGGAGGATTAAGAAAAAAGGACGCTTATGTCATATACCAACGACTAAACACTATAGAATCTTTAGAGGAATATAGAAAGTTAAGAGGCAAAATTAAAAAGGATATTAGGAATGCTAAGAGAGAGCACGTGATATTCTTGGACAGTAAAATTAAGGAAAACCCTAAGATGTTCTATAAATATATTAAGAGTAAGAAGGCAACGAAAGAAAGGTAGGGCCTATTAGAGACCATGAGGGTAATCTTTGTGTGGAGGCGGAAGATGTTGGGAGGGTTCTTAACGAATACTTTGCATCTGTTTTCACAAAGGAAAAGGGCAATGCAGATACTGCTATCAAGGAGGAGTGTGATATTCTAGATGAAATAAATATAGTGAGAGAGGAAGTATTAAGAGGTTTAGCAGCTTTGAAAGTAGCTTTGAAAGTAGATAAGTTCCCAGGCCTGGATGAAATACATCCCAGGCTGTTGAGCGAAGTAAAAGAGGAAATAGCAGAGGCATTGACCATCATTTTCCAGTCCTCTTTGGATCTGGGCATGGTACCGGAGGATTGGAGGACTGCTAATGTAGTACCCTTGTTTAAGAAGGGAGAAATGGATAGGCCGAGTAATTACTGGCCTGTCAGCCTAACGTCAGTGGTGGGAAAATTATTGGATAAAATCCTGAAAGACAGGATAAATCTACATTTGGAAAGGCAAGGATTAATTAGGGACACTCATCACGGATTTGTTAAGGGAAGATCGTGTTTGACTAACCTGATTGAATTTTTTGAGAAGGTAACTAAGAGGGTCGATGAGGGTAGTACGTACGATGTTGTATATATGGACTTTAGCAAGGCTTTTGATAAGGTCCCACATGGTAGACTGGTCGTGAAGGTTAAAGCCCATGGGATCCAGGGCAAAGTGGCAAGTTGGATCCAAAATTGGCTTGGAGGTAGGAAGCAAAGGGTAATGATTGATGGATTTTTTTGTAACTGGAAGGATGTTTCCAGTGGGTTCCGCAGGGCTCAGTACTGGGTACCTTGCTTTTTGTGGTATATATCAACGATTTAGATTTACATATTGGGAGTATGATTAAGAAGTTTGCAGATGACACTAAAATTGGCTGTGTGGTTGATAATGAAGAGAAAAGTCATGGGCTGCAGGAGGATATCAATCTACTGGTCAGGTGAGCACAGCAGTGGCAAATGGAATTTAATTCAGAGAAGTGTGAGTTGATGCACTTTGGGACGGCCAAAAAGAAAAGGGTATAGACATTAAGCGGTAGGCCACTTAATAGTGTAGATGAACAAAGGGACCTTGGAGTGCTTGTCCATAGATCCCTGAAAGTAGCAGGCCAGGTGGATAAGGTGGTTAAGAAGGTATACGGAATGCTTGCCTTTATTGGCCGAGGCATAGAATATAAGAGCAGGGATGTTATGCTTAAATTATATAATACTTCGGTTAGGCCACAGCTGGAGTACTGCGTGCAGTTCTGGTCGCCGTATTATAGGAAAAACGTGATTGCACTAGAGAGGGTGCAGAGGAGATTTACTAGGATGCTGCCTGGAATGGAGAATCTTAATAATGAGGACAGATTGGATAGGCTGGGTTTGTTCTCATTGGAACAGAGGAGGTTGAGAGGAGACCTCATTGAGGTGTACAAAATATTGAGGGGCCTGGACATAGTGGATAGTAAGGGCCTATTTCCATTGATGGATGGGTCTATTACGAGGTGACATAGTTTTAAGGTGGTTGGTGGAAGGTTTCGAGGGGATTTGAGGGGGGCTTCTTTACGCAGAGGGTTGTGGGGGTCTGGAACTCACTGTCTGGAAGAGTGGTGGATGCAGAAACTCTCACCACTTTTAAGAGATGGTTGGATGGGCACTTAAAGTGCCGTAACCTGCAGAGTTACAGACTTAGAGCTGGTAATTGGGATTAGACTGGATGACCTTTTGTTGGACGGCGCAGATATAATGGTAAGTACTGCAGAGAATAGAATACGACCAGGGTGATCTCCTGAATTAGTTTCGATCGCCTGGATGGGTCGGAGAGGAATTTTCCCAGATTTTTTTCTTCCGAAATTAGCCTGGGTGTTTATCTGGTTTTTGCCTCTCCCAGAAGATCACATGGCTCCAGTTGGGGTGGAGTGTAAAATGTTTCAGTATAAGGGGTGTCGCAGTTGTGTGAGGCGGACTGGTTGGGCTGGGTGCTCTTTGCCTTTCTGTCATTGTTCATAGGTTTATATGTAATCTTTAGGGCTACTGACCAAGGGATTGGGGCTCTTTGTCGGCCAGCGTGGATATGATGGGCCTCCTTCTGCGCTGTAAATTTCTATGTTTCTCACCAGGGAGCATGAGAAGCAAAGGTGCACACTGCCTCTATCATTCCTGTAAGATATGCAAAAGGCATAGTGTCTTTCCTTACTGTGGCCAACCTTTGAGGTCTTTAAACCTTTCCCTGCACTGTGGTGACTGAGGTTTTCTGAACTGCCACCTCCCTCCTTAAAGCTTGGACCACCACCTTACGGAACTTTTTACCTCAGTCTCCAGGAGATAATCTCTTTCGGAGCTCCCTTCTGCTCAAAGGCCAGGCACTGAAACATCAGTAAAGCTGAGAGCCCTTCTGCTGATGGTACCACCGATTTTGCTCTGCCTCACTTATTGCTGCACTGTTCTGCTGCTCCCAGCCCCAAAAAATGGATGCCCCTTTAATCAGCTACAGCATTTTAATTACTGAGGCATCACTCTATTGCACTCTCTTCCAGTGGAAGTAAATCAGTAGGCACTGGTTTTACTGCTACCACCCTACTCCACATAACTAATGAGGCCTTTCTTAGGAAACTACATAAGGTTAGCAGCAGCAGACACACAGACACACATGAGCAAGCCAAAGTGCTGCCCACTGCTAACCTGTTGAGAATCCAGCCCTAAGTGTTTAGCCATGGTTCGTAGTTTTGACCTTAATATTTCCAAGTTTTTTTTACAAAAGTATTTATATACAGGACTTTATCCATTTAAGATAGCATAGACTAAAGCAATGTATCTTAAGATGTAACATGGGGCAATGGGTCCTCTTGCAGTGCAACCATTCAGTATCAACATCTTTGGAGAAATATCACCAATGATGTCTCTGCAAGATCCTACAAATCCCCTGGGAGGACAGACGCACCAACATTAGTGTCCTCGAACAAGCCAACATCCCCAGCATGGAAGCACTGACCACACTTGATCAGCTTGGCTGGGCAGGCCACATTGTCCGCATGCCAGACACGAGACTCCCAAAGCAAGCGCTCTACTCGGAACTCCTTCTCGGCAAATGAGCCAAAGGTGGGCAGAGGATACGTTACAAGGACACCATCAAAGACTCCCTGATAAAATGCAACATCCCAACCGACACCTGGGAGTCCCTGGCCAAAGACCGCCCTAAATGGAGGAAGTGCATCCGGGAGGGCGCTGAGCACCTCGAGTCTCATCGCCAAGAGCATGCAGAAATCTAGCGCAGGCAGCAGAAAGAGCGTGCGGCAATCAAGTGACGGGGACTGTGGCTCTCGTATTGGACTGTTCAGCCACCTAAGGACTCATTCTAAGAGTGGAAGCAAGTCTTCCTCGATTCCGAGGGACTGCCTACGATGAAGCTTTTTACTTTAAAGGTTAAGTAGGATTAACTGATCATCTATATCTCCCCTATTCAACTGCCCAGTACATCTTGCTATTATGAAGATGCAAGTGGCTGTATGGTTGATGCATTGTGTGTTTACCAGTAAAGTGAAAGTAAATACAGGCTCTCCTTGTTTTCCAGTTGTTTGCTTTTGAGGAGCTGATATTGGTTAATCATCATTATATTTTTTTACTGTTTTTCCCAGATTAATGCTGAACTTAGCACATATACGATTGACGTACAGAGACTTGAAGCTCAGTTCAAACAGGTACAATATCTGTTTTGATAGAATATTCAATATAAATTGTGTTAAAGGAATTACTTCTGCTTTAAAAGATGAAATTAATGTTGACTAATTTTTGCAAAAGTACATGGATAGCATTCACATTTTAATAAACTCATTTTAATTTAAGGAATAGTTTCGAGTTGTTAACCTATGGAATAAGCAGTGACTGGGTGTAGTAGATATTTTTTCAAAGGGTTTAGAAGTTAAGAATGTGGATCCCTGATTCATCAGAGAGTGAAGTAATATGAATTTCTGGCAGGAAAATGATGGATTAGGCAAGTCTGAAATGAGACCTGGGTGACTGAGCTGGGTCCACGAGCTTTAAGATATTTTCTTGTCTTACTTCTTTGTTTTCAGATTGAAAAGTGCTTAAAAGTAAATTCATGCCAAATACTCTTTGCTATGATTGCAGGGACCCCATCAGCTACTCTGAATAGATGATTAAAGCCTTTTGTCACCAAGTATTGGTGTCTGGGAGGGGGAGGGGCATTAGGAGGAAGGGAAGTACTCATTGTGAGTTCCTACCTTGTATTCTATGGTATGCAATTGTCTATCCTCATTAAATGATTTCAGGGTGCCCCTTTAAAATGTTCAGCAGAAATGACATAAAATCTTGGGCTAAAAATTCGATTGTCCATGAAATTGAGCATGGGGATCGCGATGAGCAATCAACCTGCGTATGGGCCACAAGGTTCTCCAAAGCAGCACTGGAGACTTTAGTATAGAAGGTGGACAGAAAGAGAGAAACCATTGAAGATGATGGTATGCTCTTACCAAACCCTCCTTCTCACATCCCACTTCCCCCTCATCCACAATCTCTTCTGATTTACAAGCTACACATGTGTAAGCATGCACGTCTTGCTCCCTGCCCACGCTCCCCTCACCACAACCCTACCCTTGTGCCTATCTCCTTTCAGACAACCACGATCTCAATCTAGGCAGGCAGTGGTGGAAGAAAAAGTAGACACTTATGAAGAAGAAACATCGTCACTTGATCTCACTCTCTGCCAACAGCTCAGATACTGGCAATGCGTGTACTTTAGAAGGTAGCATAGAAGCGGCATCTGCACATGGTTGAGTCACCGGGCAGGACTGGGCTGCACCCAGGGCAGGGGCAAAGGGTAGCACAGGTGTCAGCTCCCCGGAGAGTGAGGTCGCACACAAGTTCTGCTGCACAGGACTCAGAATGCAATGTCAAGGAGCATGGAGGAGTCCAGTATCAACCTTGTACAGGGCTTTGTGCCGAGCTTGCAGCTCGTGCTACAGCATCTGATGGTTGATGTCTCCGCTCCAGTGCAGCACAAGCAAAAGCCATCCAATGTCTGATTGCTGTAGTGAAAGCTCAGACTGAAGTCATGCAAGCTCAGCTTTTTGCCACACAAGCACAGACTGCTGCCATCATGGCTGAGGTTACCAGTGTTGAAAGAAACATAGAAAATAGGTGCAGGAGTAGGGCATTCGGCTCTTCGAGCCTGCACCACCATTCAATATGATCATGGCTGATCGTGCATTTCAGTACCCCATTCCTGCTTTCTCTCATACCCCTTGATCCCTTTAGCCGTAAGGGCCACATCTAACTCCCTTTTGAATATATCCAACGAACTGGCCTCAACAACTTTCTGTGGTAGAGAATTCCACATGCTCACAACTCTGAGTGAAGAAGTTTCTCCTCATCTTGGTCCTAAATGGCTTACCCCTTATCCTTAGACTGTGACCCCTGGTTCTGGACTTCCCCAACATCGGGAGCATTCTTCCTGCATCTAACCTATCCAATCCCGTCAGAATTTTATATGTTTCTATGAGATCCCCTCTCATTCTTCTAAATTCCATTGAATATAAGCCGAGTCGATCCAGTCTTTCTTCATATGTCAGTCCTGTTATCCTGGGAATCAATCGGGTGAACCTTCATTGCACTCCCTCAATAGCAAGAATGTCCTTCCTCAGATTAGGAGACCAAAACTGTACACAATATTCAAGGTGTGGCCTCACCAAGGCCCTATACAACTGTAGTAAGACCTCCCTGCTCCTATACTCAAATCCTCTTGCTATGAAGGCCAACATGCCATTTGCCTTCTTCACCACCTGTTGCACCTGTATGCCAACTTTCAATGACTGATGTACCATGATACCCAGGTCTCGTTGCACCTCCCCTTTTTCTAATCTGTCACCATTCAGATAATAATCTGTTTTTACCACCAAAGTGGATAATCTCATATTTATCTACATTATACTGCATCTGCCATGTATTTGCCCACTCACCTAACCTGTCCAAATCACCCTACAGCCTCTTAGCATCCTCCTCACAGCTCACACTGCCACCCAGCTTAGTGTCATCTGCAAACTTGGAGATATTACATTCAATTCCTTCGACTAAATCATTAATGTATATTGTAAATAGCTGGGGTCCCAGCACTGAACCTTGCAGTACCCACTAGTCACTACCTGCCATTCTGAAAAGGACCTGTTTATTCCTACTCTTTGCTTCCTGTCTGCCAATCAGTTCTCTATCCACGTCAATACATTACCCCCAATACCATGTGCTTTAATCTTGTGTGGGACCTTGTCAAAAACCATTTAAAAGTCGAAATACACCACATCTACTGGCTCCCCCTTGTCCACTCTACTAGTTACATCCTCAAAAAATTCTAGAAGATTTGTCAAGCATGATTTCCCTTTCATAAATCC
Organism: Pristiophorus japonicus; assembly: GCF_044704955.1. Taxonomy (NCBI): domain Eukaryota; kingdom Metazoa; phylum Chordata; class Chondrichthyes; family Pristiophoridae; genus Pristiophorus; species Pristiophorus japonicus. The sequence goes on along the minus strand of NC_091982.1, from coordinate 197,031,353 downwards.
ATGCTGACTTGGACCGTTTCTGTCACTGCTTTCCAAATGCGCTGCTATTACATCTTTAATAATTGATTCCAACATTTTCCCCACCACCAATGTCAGGCTGACCGGTCTATAATTTCTCTCTCCCTCCTTTTTTAAAAAGTGGAGTTACATTAGCTACCCTCCAGTCCATAGGACCTGGAACTGCTTGGGCCTTGTGGTGAACGGGTCGTGCATCAGGGACTAGATGGATCTGCACTTTGGCGCCTGTGAAGTTGCCAATGCCTGGCTCGAGTAACAACGGGAATTTGTTTCGCACTTGGGTGCACGAAGCGTCATCCACCGAAGACAGTGCTTTGATGTCGTCCAGTTCCATTGGATCTTTCCTAGCCAGCTTCTGCTGAACAGCGTTGGGCCATCGCCTGGTACAATCCATAGTGGTAAATCATGCACAGTTCCATCGTACGATACCTTCACTGCCGCACTGCCAGTGACTGGTATGAGCTCTTTGGTGTAAGTGCGCAGCTTGGTGTTGATCGGGCTTAGTTTTGGCCTTTGTGCCTTGTTGCCCCATAGTTTCTCAAAAGCCTTCTAGCTCATAATTGACTGACTCGCCCTCGTGTCCAATTCCATGGAAACTGGAATGCCATTTAATTTCACTTTTAACATTATCGGAGGGCTTTTGATGGTGATGGTGTGTACCCCATACACTGCCTCTTCAGCCTCGGGTTGAGTTGCCTCTCTTACTCGTTCAACGTGATCCGCACCGGATCGGTCATCTTCTGCCGACTCTGCCACGTGGTGAGTCACGGCACGTTTGCTGGAGGTGCCCCATTGTTCCACAGCCCTTGCACACATAGTGCTTGAATCGACATTGATGAGCTCAATGATTACCCCGGCAGTGCCAACATGGTACTAATGGATTCGTATTCACGCCCCACGGCGGACTCTCAGTCATCCTAGATCTGGCCTCTGCAGGCGTGTAGGCCCTGCCATATACAGTACTTGCCGGTGAGCTTCGATGCTGCAATGATATCTGTTTAGTGTTATCGTTTGTGGACATGAAAGCCTGGGCTATTGTGATGGCCTTGCTCAGATCTTGGGATTCGGCAGATAGCAGTTTGAGAAGAATGACCTCGTGGCCAGTTCCAAGCACGGAAAAGTCCCACAACACTTCCCCCAAAAATCCAGCAAATACGCACGGTCCCACAAGGCGTGTTAGGTCGGCGACATAACTCGCCATGTCCTAGCCCTCAGAGCGATGGTGCGTATAAAAGCGATACCTGGCCATCAAGATGCTCTCCTTCGGCTTGAGGTGTTCCTGAACCAGCGTGCACAACTCTTCACGTGTCTTTTTCGTTGGTTTCGTCGCTGCTAGCAGATCTTTGATGAGGCCATATATCGTGGACCCGCAAATGGTGAGGAGAATCGCCCTGTGCTTGACTGCGGTTTCTTCCTTTTCCAGCTCGTTGGCCATGAAGTACTGATCAAGACGCTCAACGAAGGCTTCCCAATCATCACCCTCAACAAATCTCTCAAGAATACCAACGGCAACCATAACCGCGTAAAAGTTCGTGATCTGTTACTCGTTGACAATTGTTACGTTCAGAATAACTCCACAGGACTGTATATTGTAAGCTCAAACTGTTGTGACCTTGGTCTCTTTAATGTAACTCCAAAGTGAGGAAGCAGCATGGTAGACTACCTTTTATACCTGCTTGCCCAGGGTGTACAGTTGACCCTTGGGTCTCCCACAGGTACGCCCCCTGGTGGCACACATTGGTCGTACACATTGGTAATGTTTACATACATAACACTTCCATCAGTCATTCTGCAGCCAGAGGTAGAACTGTACAGGAGCACTAGGTTAGAACTTAAGAACATAAGAATTAGGAGCAGGAGTAGGCCATACAGCCCCTCGAGCTGCTTCATCATTCAATATTATGGCTGATCTTCAACCTCAACTCCACTTTCCCACCCGATCTCCATATCCCTTATTTCCCCTAGGGGAAATTGGATGCATTTGCGCCTCCCGTTAGTACCCTTGGGGGGGCTAACAGGGCGCAAATGACTTTGTGATCAGGCACGGCACAGATAAACACCCCCTATAAATTCGGTGTGAGTTTAGCGGCAGTGCTACAGCGTTACGCCCTGATCTCCTGTGGCCAGAGATCATGACATCATCGCCGTGCGCATCACCCTATTAGCGGCCCAGCCCCTAAATTGGGTTTTGCTACTTGAAGCTACGCCAGATGATAACAGCGGCAGCTTGAGGGGACACGTACCGGGTGGCCGGCCGCTACCGGGATGAAATTTAAAGAGAGTTGGCCGGCTGCTTCGGAAAAAAAATCTGACGTTTTCCTTGCCATTCCAGTCGCATTTTGGTTGCGGGGTCACTGACATGATCGCTCAGCCTGGTTTTCTGCTTGAGTACCCCCGCTCCCTGGTGGTCCAGATAGCTAGGTTCCTCTTATGCAGAGTATGCAGCTTGGGCCCTTCCCTTGATCTAGCACTCCACTTCCTTCCGGGAGCAGTAACCCGAATTTAGTGAACAGGACAGGGCTTCCATGCCGACCGCAAAATGTCCCTCCTCCCTGATGTTACTGTCCCCAAATGGGGCAATACCCAATTTCTAAGCGTGTGTGTCCAAAAATCTATCTGTTGCAGTTTTGTATATATTCAATGATTCAGCATTCATAGCCCTTTGTGGTAAAGAATTTCAAATATTCAGAACCTCTGAGGGAAGAAATTCCTTCAGGTGCAATCTGGCGAATATTCCAGGACTCCTCCAGAGCAGTTCAGGCAGCGAATGCATTGTTTAAGGACCCCAATGGTCTGCTTGATCACGTTTCGCGCGGCAGCATGGCTTTCATTGTATGCATGCTGCCCACATGTGATTGCGTTGTGCACCAGAGTCATGAGCCAGGTGGTCAGTGAATAGCCCTTGTCGCCCAGTAGCCACGCTCTGGTTTGTCGTGGTGGCTGAAAAGTGGATGGTACATGAAAATAAATGGCTGCTGCCAGGATACTGAGTATTAACTTGCATGATGCACTGAGTATGATTGCACACCAGTTGGACATTGAAGAAGTGAAATCCATTCCGGTTGTGGTACATCTGAGTTCACATGTGGCGCCCACAAAGCAATGTGTGTGCAGTCAATGGCACCCTGCATGATGGGGATGCCTGCTATCCTGGCTAAGCTGTATGCTCGCTCCACCTGCGACTCTCTGGCAAGAGAGAATTAAATGTATTCACCTCTCTTTGCTTGCAGAGCCTCAGTGATCTCCCTTATACAACGGTGAATGGCGAACTGTGAAAAGTTAGAAATGTCACCTGCTCCTGCCTGGAAGGAACCCGACACACAAAAATTCATGGCCATGCTCACCTTCACAACCACTGGCAATGCCGTCCTTGCCCTATTCTGAGGCTGCAGGTGACAGATTTCATTGAGCACCTCCTTCGTAAAGTGTAGTTGTGGCATGCACTATTCCTCGTTAAGATAGGAGAAGTGCTCCCTGAAGACCTTAAGTGGATATGGCCGCCTGCTGAGAGCCCTTCTCCCTGTACTCCCTCTTTGAGCAGCTTGTCCTCCTCTGTGTCACTTCATCTCATTCTCCTTGTGCTTCAGGCCAAGGGGGATACAAATAACAGCACCCACGTCTGGGAGCAACTAGTCCAAGCAAAAGCCTTGAAGCAACCTGCTACACTACTCCCTTGAAACTTTATCAACTTCAAATAAGATACCAAAACAAGAAATATCTCTTCAAACTCACCAAGAGCCAGTAGAAATCAATCAGCAACTAACCTGAAAGCAGGTGGCAAATTCAACCTGATTAGCAATTATTATCTCCATTTCCTGACCGCAACCGGCCAGCTTGAGAAGCTGGTCGACTGTCGGGCGAGTACACCTTCGACACCAGACTGCAGCCGGGGAGCGGAGAGGAGAGAGAGAGGGTTGGAAAGATCGGAGGCCAGAGGCAAGATCGGAGGCTGGAGGCAAGATCGGAGGCAAGAAGCAGGGGGGAGGAGGAGATTGGAGGCCAGAGCAGGGGGAAATCGGAGGCAAAAAAGCAGATCGGAGGCCAGAGCAGGAGGGAGATCGGAGGCCAGAGGGAAGATCGGAAGGGTCGTGGAGGAGATCGGAAGAGTTGTGTAGGGGGTCAGGGGAAACGGAAGGGTTGGGTGAGGGGGAAGACCGGAAACCTCGTGGAGGTGATCGGAAGCATCGGTGAGGGGAGATCAGAAGGATCATTGGGAATGTCTGATCGCGGGGAGGTGGGCGAAGCAGGTAAACTGGATCCAGCAGGTAAGTGGAAAAGCAATTACCTCCTGGATCCAGCAGTCCTCACTTCCCTTTGGCTGCTGGGTTTCCCGAGGCCTAGAAAACTCGACTGGCTAGGGTTACATTTAAGATGATGTTTAAATATGCGGCACGCAGCGTCATTCTAATATTTAAATTACAAACCCACTTCCAGGCGGCAGGTTGGCAATTTAGATATTCTAACGACATTGATAATTTCAATATAATGACGTTTGTTGTCTCCCGTCCGTTAAAACCGAAAGTGGGCTGGTTGAGGTCGGGATTCAAATTTTTAGCATTTTAACATCCCACCCGATTCAAACCCGACGTTTTTGAGGTTAAAATTCCCCCCCATTGAATTGTTTGAATTGAGGTACCAACGACCTAGGTAAAAAAAGGGATGAGGTCCTACGAAACGAATTTAAGGAGCTAGGAGCTAAATTAAAAGTAGGACCTCAAAAGTAGTAATCTCGGGATTGCTACCAGTGCCACGTGATAGTCAGAGTAGGAATCGCAGGATAGCGCAGATGAATACGTGGCTTGAGCAGTGGTGCAGCAGGGAGGGATTCAAATTCCTGGGGCATTGGAACCGGTTCTGGGGGAGGTGGGACCAGTACAAACCGGACGGTCTGCACCTGGGCAGGACCGGAACCAATGTCCTAGGGGGAGTGTTTGCTAGTGCTGTTGGGGAGGATTTAAACTAATATGGCAGGGGGATGGGAACCAATGCAGGGAGACAGGGAAACAAAAAGGAGGCAAAAGCAAAAGACAGAAAGGAGATGAGGAAAAGTGGAGGGCAGAGAAACCCAAGGCAAAGAACAAAAAGGGCCACTGTACAGCAAAATTCTAAAAGGACAAAGGGTGTTAAAAAAACAAGCCTGAAGGCTTTGTGTCTTAATGCAAGGAGTATCCGCAATAAGGTGGATGAATTAACTGTGCAAATAGATGTTAACAAATATGATGTGATTGGGATTACGGAGACGTGGCTCCAGGATGATCAGGGCTGGGAACTCAACATCCAGGGGTATTCAACATTCAGGAAAGATAGAATAAAAGGAAAAGGAGGTGGGGTAGCATTGCTGGTTGAGGAGCAAATTAAGGCAATAGTTCGGAAGGACATTAGCTTGGATGATGTGGAATCTATATGGGTAGAGCTGCAGAATACCAAAGGGCAAAAAACGTTAGTGGGAGTTGTGTACAGATCTCCAAACAGTAGTGATGTTGGGGAGGGCATCAAACATGAAATTAGGGGTGCGTGCAATAAAGGTGCAGCAGTTATAATGGGTGACTTTAATATGCACATAGATTGGGTTAACCAAACTGGAAGCAATACGGTGGAGGAGGATTTCCTGGAGTGCATAAGGGATGGTTTTTTAGACCAATATGTCGAGGAACCAACTAGGGGGGAGGCCATCTTAGACTGGGTGTTGTGTAATGAGAGAGGATTAATTAGCAATCTCGTTGTGCGAGGCCCCTTGGGGAAGAGTGACCATAATATGGATTAGGATGGAGAATGAAACAGTTAATTCAGAGACCATGGTGCAGAACTTAAAGAAGGGTAACTTTGAAGGTATGAGGCGTGAATTGGCTAGGATAGATTGGCGAATGATACTGAAGGGGTTGACTGTGGATGGGCAATGGCAGGCATTTAGAGACCGCATGGATGAACTACAACAATTGTACATTCCTGTCTGGCGTAAAAATAAAAAAGGGAAGGTGGCTCAACCGTGGCTATCAAGGGAAATCAGGGATAGTATTAAAGCCAAGGAAGTGGCATACAAATTGGCCAGAAATAGTAGCGAACCCAGGGACTGGGAGAAATTTAAAACTCAGCAGAGGAGGACAAAGGGTTTGATTAGGGCAGGGAAAATGGAGTACGAGAAGAAGCTTGCAGGGAACATTAAGATGGATTGCAAAAGTTTCTATAGGTATGTAAAGAGAAAAAGGTTAGTAAAGACAAACGTAGGTCCCCTGCAGTCAGAATCAGGGGAAGTCATAACGAGGAACAAAGAAATGGCGGACCAATTGAACAAGTACTTTGGTTCGGTATTCACTGAGGAGGACACAAACAACCTTCTGGATATAAAAGGGGTCGGAGGGTCTAGTAAGGAGGAGGAACCGAGGGAAATCCTTATTAGTCGGGAAATTGTGTTGGGGAAATTGATGGGATTGAAGGCCGATAAATCCCCAGGGCCTGATGGACTGCATCCCAGAGTACTTAAGGAGGTGGCCTTGGAAATAGTGGATGCATTGACAGTCATTTTCCAACATTCCATTGACTCTGGATCAGTTCCTATGGAGTGGAGGGTAGCCAATGTAACCACACTTTTTAAAAAAGGAGGGAGAGAGAGAACAGGGAATTATAGACCGGTCAGCCTGACATCGGTAGTGGGTAAAATGATGGAATCAATTATTAAGGATATCATAGCAGTGCATTTGGAAAGAGGTGATATGATAGGTCCAAGTCAGCATGGATTTGTGAAAGAGAAATCATGCTTGACAAATCTTCTGGAACTTTTTGAGGATGTTTCCAGTAGGGTGGACAAGGGAGAACCAGTTGATGTGGTATATTTGGAATTTCAGAAGGCTTTCGACAAGGTCCCACACAAGAGATTAATGTGCAAAGTTAAAGCACATGGGATTGGGGTTAGTGTGCTGACATGGATTGAGAACTGGTTGTCAGACATGAAGCAAAGAGTAGGAGTAAATGGGGACTTTTCAGAATGGCAGGCAGTGACTCGTGGGGTACCGCAAGGTTCTGTGCTGGGGCCCCAGCTGTTTACACTGTACATTAATGATTTAGACGAGGGGATTAAATGTAGTATCTCCAAATTTGCGGATGACACTAAGTTGGGTGGCAGTGTGAGCTGCGAGGAGGATGCTTTGAGGCTGCAGAGCGACTTGGATAGGTTAGGTGAGTGGGCAAATGCATGGCAGATGAAGTATAATGTGGATAAATGTGAGGTTATCCACTTTGGTGGTAAAAACAGAGAGACAGACTATTATCTGAATGGTGACAGATTAGGAAAAGGGGAGGTGCAAAGAGACCTGGGTGTCATGGTACATCAGTCATTGAAGGTTGGCATGCAGGTACAGCAGGCGGTTAAGAAAGCAAATGGCATGTTGGCCTTCATAGCGAGGGGATTTGAGTACAGAGGCAGGGAGGTGTTGCTACAGTTGTACAGGGCCTTGGTGAGGCCACACCCTGGAGTACTGTGTACAGTTTTGGTCTCCTAACCTGAGGAAGGACATTCTTGCTATTGAGGGCGTGCAGCGAAGGTTCACCAGACTGATTCCCGGGATGGCGGGACTGACCTATCAAGAAAGACTGGATCAACTGGGCTTGTATTCACTGGAGTTTAGAAGAATGAGAGGGGACCTCACGAAACGTTTAAAATTCTGACGGGGGCTAGACAGGTTAGATGCAGGAAGAATGTTCCCAATGTTGGGGAAGTCCAGAACCAGGGGACATAGTCTAAGGATAAGGGGGAAGCCATTTAGGACCGAGATGAGGAGGAATTTCTTCACCCAGAGAGTGGTGAACCTGTGGAATTCTCTACCACAGAAAGTTGTTGAGGCCAATTCACTAAATATATTCAAAAAGGAGTTAGATGAAGTCCTTACTACTAGGGGAATCAAGGGGTATGGTGAGAAAGCAGGAATGGGGTACTGAAGTTGCATGTTCAGCCATGAACTCATTGAATGGCGGTGCAGGCTAGAAGGGCCGAATGGCCTACTCCTGCACCTATTTTCTATGTTTCTATGTTTCCTACATATCTTAGTTTTAATAAACTGAAAGTGAACAAGGTATTATTGCCATAATTACATTTAGAATGTTCTTTGTTGTTAGTATATGTTGACTTCTGTTCTGACCAGGCACAGTTGGTATTGGAGCAAAAAGAGGAAGATTTTGCAATGGCAATTAAATCACGTGATGAAGCACTTCGAGAAACCCAAAAGCTAAAAAGGCATATAGAAGTGATGGAAGAAAGAGAAACACAGAAGGTGAAAGCAACAGTAAAAAATGAAAATATTGCTTAATGCTTTTGCGGAATACCAAATACTTAACTAATGGTCAGCAGTATCGGTAGTACATTCTAGTAAATTAGTAGTTTATAAAAAGGACACTATAGTCAGATATCAGTTCATAACATGAGAAATAGGAACAGGAGTAGACCATACAGCCCCTCGAGCCTGCTCCGCCATTCAATAAGATCATGGCTGATCTTCGACTCAACTCTACTTTCCTGCCCAATCCCCATATCCCTTGATTCCCTTGGAGTCCAAAAATATATCGATCACAGCCTTGAATATACTCAACGACTGAGTATCCATAGCTCATTTGGATAGAGAATTCCGAAGATTCACAACACTCTGAGTGAAAAATATTCTCCTCATCTCAGTTCTAAATGGCTGACCCCTTATCCTAGACTATGTCCCCTAGTTCTGGACTCTCCAGCCAGGGGAAACAATCTCTCAGCATCTATCCTGTCAGTCTCCCTCAGAATCTTATATGTTTCAATGAGATCACCTCTCAGTCTTCTAAACTTCAGAAAGTATAGGCCCATTCTACTAATCTCTCCTCCGAGGACAACCCTCTCATCCCAGGAATTAATCTGGTGAATCTTCGTTGTACTGTCTCAAATAAGGAGATGAAAACTGTGCATTGTACAATTGCAGAAAGACTTCCTTACTCTTGTAATCCAACCCTCTAGCAATAAAGGCCAACATACCATTTGCCTTCCTAATTGCTTGCTATACCTGCATCCTAATTCTCTGTGTTTCATTTTCCAAGGCGCCCAAATTCCTGTGAACATCAACATTTAATAGTTTCTCAGCATTTAAAAAAATACTCTGTTTGTTTGTCTATTCTTCCTAACCTCCCATTTCCCCATATTATACTCCTTCTGCCATCTTCTTGCCCAATCACGTAACTATCTATATCCCTTTGCAGGCTCTTGGTGTCCTCACAGTTTACTTTCCCATCTAGCTTTGTATCGCCAGTAAACGTGGATACATTACACTTGGTCCCTTAATCCAAATCATTAATATAGATTGTAAACAGCTGAGGCCCCTGCACTGATCCTTTCAGCACCTCACTAGTAACAGGCTGCCAACTTGAAAGTGACCCGTTTATTCTTACTCTCTGTTTTCTGTCTTTTAACCAATGCACTATCCATGCTAAACCTGTATATTATCCCCAACCTCATGAGCTTTTATCTTGTGTAACAGCCTTTTGTATTGCAACTTATCGAATGCCTTTTGAAAATCCAAATATACTACATCCACTGGTTCCCCTTTATCCTGTTAGTTACATCCTCAAAAAACTCTTAGATTTGTCAAACATGATTTCCCTTTCATAAAACCATGTTGACTCTGCCTAATCATATTATGATTTTCTAAATGCACTGACACCACTTCCTTAATAATGGATTCCAGCATTTTTCAGACGACTGCTGTCAGGCTAACTGGCCTGTAGTTCGATGTTTTCTCTCTCCTTGAATAGCAGGGTTACATTTGCTACCTTCTGATCCACTAGGACCACTCCAGAATCTAGGGAATTTTGGAAGATCACAACCAATGCATTCACTATCTCTGCAGCCACACTTTTAGAACCTGAGGATGTAAGCCATCAGGTCTGGGGGATTTGTCAGCTTTTAGTCCCATTAACTTCTCAAGGACTTTTTCAGAACATAGGAATTAAGAACAGGAGTGTGCCATGTGGCTCCTCGCGCCTGCTCCGCCATTCAATAAGATCATGGCTGATTATCAACCTCAACTCCACTTTCCTACCCTATCCCCATATCCCTTGATTCCTCTAGAGTCCAAAAATGTGTCTATCTCAGCTTTGAATATACACGACTGAGCATTCGCAGCCCTTTGGGCAGAGAATTGCAAAGATGTATGACCCTCTCAGTGAAGAAATTCCTCCTCATCTCAGTCTTAAAAGGCCCACCCCTTATCCTGAGATTATGCCCCCTAGTTCTAAAATCTTCAGCCAGGAGAACCAATTTCTCAGCATCTACCCTGTCAATCCCCCTCAGAATCTTGTATGTTTCCATGAGATCACCTCTCATTCTTCTAAACTCCAGAGAGTATAGGCCCATTCTACGCAATTACTCATCACAGGACATTTGTCTCATCCCAGGAATCAATCCAGTGAACCTTCGATCCTCTCTTTCCTCCCACCTCTCTCAACATCCTGTGATCCCCCACCCCACTCCCGATCCCTGACCATGCCATCCCCCGCCAATCCCCAGGAAACCCCCTCCGATCCTACAACCCTCTCACGATCCCCTGCCAATCCTGTAACCTCCTCCTGATCCCTGACCTCCTGCCGATCCTCTGGCCGAACCACCGCCAGCGAGCCCCCCATCCCAATCAATTCCCGACCATGCCGATCCCCAACCATGCTGAGCCCGCGATTACTCCACGGATCGACCTCTCTCTTCTGAGGCCTACCTGCCCGCAGCCATCTAGCCTCTCAATCTGGCTGGCTGCAGGCTGGAATCCAAGACCTCACATTCAAATCAGGCCCTGCCATTAAAGTCATCAGGGCCTGCGGGAAACCCGGTTTACTGCCCGTCTCGGGAGCCCTCCACCCCCAGCCCACCTCTCTTGAGAAAATTCCGGCCACTTTGTTTCTTGTACTAGGCCACCTAAATCTCTCTGAACACCAACATCTAATAGTTTCTCACCATTTTCTATTCTTCCTACCAAAGTGAATATTCTTCCTGCCAAAGTTTTCTTTACTAATATTAATTACTTTAAGTTCCTCAGTCTCATTGGACCCTTGGTTCCCCACTATTTCTGAATGTATTTTGTGTCTTCTACTGTGAAGACAGATACAAAATATTTGTTTAACATCTCTGCCATTCCTTATTCCCAACAGTGTCAGCTGTGGCTCAGTGGATGGCACACTCGCCTCTGAGTCAGAAGGTTATGGGTTCAAGTCCCACTCCAGGAACTTGAGCACAAAAATCTAGGCTGACACTCCAGTGCAATGCTGAGGAAGTGCTACCCTGTTGGAGGTGCCGTCTTTCAGATGAGACGTTAAACCGAGATCCCGTCTGCTCTCTCAAGTGGACGTAAAATATCCCATTGCAGTATTTCGAAGAAGAGCAGGGGAGTTTTCCCTGGTGACCTGGTTAATATTTATCCCTCAATTAACATAACAAAAACAGATTATCTGGTCATTATCACATTGCTATTTGTGGGAGCTTGCTTTTGTGTTTCCTACAGTACAACAGTGACTACACTCCAAAAGTACTTCATTGATTGTAAAGCACTTTGGGATGTCCGGTGGTCATGAAAGGTGCTATATAAATCCAAGTCTTTTTTTTAATATAACTTCACCTGTCTAAGCCTCCAAGGGACCCATTTTTATTTTCGCTATTTTTTTCCTTTTTACATATTTGTAAAAACTGTTTTTATATTTCTTGCTAGTTTATTCTCATATTCTATTTTCTCCATCTATCAATTTTTTTGTCGTCCTTTGCTGGTCTCTTTCCCAGTCCTCAGGCTCACTATTTTTAGTAACATTATAAGCTTCTTTATTTTAATCTAATACTATCCATAACCTCTTTAGTTAGCCACGGATGGATCACTTTTCCCATGGAGTTTTTATTTTTCAATGGAATGTATATTAGTTGAGAATTATGAAATATTTAATTAAATGTTCGCCATTGCTTATCTGCTGTCATACTTTTAATCTAATTTTCCAATCTACCTTGGCCAACTCCTTTATTAAGGTTTAAGACTCTAGTTTTGGATTCTACTTCCTGATCTTCTGAACCAAGATCCTCCCTCACTACTGTCCTTATGTCATCCTTTATTATCAGGGCCATCCCTAATCCTTTTCCATTTTGTCTGTCGTTTCAAAATGAAGTACTGTGGAATATTTAGTTCCCAACCTTGGTCACCATGCAGCCACATCTCTGTAATGGCTATTAGATCAAAGCCATTTATCTCTATTTGTGCCATTAATTCATCTATCTTGTTACAAATGCTTCATAATCCAGAGATTATTACCTTTGAGGTTAATTTGGACCCTAGCTCCTCAAACTCCCTAAGTAGAACCTTATTCCTAGTTCTACCTATGTCCTTGGTTCCTATGTGGACCATGACAACTGGATCCTCCCCCTCATGCTCTAAGTTATTTTCCAGCCACGAGGAGATACCCTTAACCCTGGCACCATGCAGGCAACACAGGATTCGGGACTTCCGGTCGTGGCTGCAGAGAATAGTATTCATCCCCCTGACTATACTATCCCTTACCACTACAATATTCCTTTTTACTCCTCCCTCCCACTTGAATGGCCTCCTTACAACATTGTCGTGGTCAAGTTTCCCATCCCCCTTGCCATCTTTGTTCTCATCCATACAGGTAGCAAGTTCCTCATACCTGTTGAACAAGGTCAAAGCTGAGGCTCCTCCATCGCTGCATCCTGGGTCCCAAGAGCTGCCTGACTCACAGTCATATCCTCCTGTCCCTGACCAAATCTAAACTACTAACTAACCTAATGGGTCTGACTGCCTCCTGGATCAAAGTGTCCATATAACTCTCCCCCTTATGCATCGCTATGTCTGCAGCTCGGATTCCAGCTCAACAACTCTGAGCCAAAGTTCCTCGAGTTGTCGATACTTACTGCAGATGTGGTTGCTCGGGGATCTTACTTGTCTCCGCCAACTGCCACATGCTGCAGTTACAACACACCACGTGCCCTGCCAACCTTATCTAACCTTGTTTTATATATTTAATTAGTTATGGTTTCTATTCACTCGATATTTTTAGTTTATTAACTAATTAGTTCATTTAGTTTAAGTTACTGATTTTATAAAGTAATTGTTATAGTTTCCCAGCTCTTAATTTAAACCATTGTCTGAGCTTAAAGAGCAAAAAACCGGTAATACTCACCAACCAATCACTTACCTGCTATCCTGTAACATTACTCCTTGATTATTTTTCGCTCTCTCTCAGCTGCTCCCTTTATCCCCGCAACACTCAGTTGCTGGTCCCGCTCTCGCTGTGTGCTCGGGCCTCCACTCCCGTTCCTTTTATCCCCGCTGCTCTCGGTCTCTGGTCCCGCTATCACTGTGCTCTCAGGCCTATGCTCCTGCTCCTTTTATCCCCACCGCTCTCAGTCGCTAGTCCCGTTCTCTGTGTTCAGATGGATTCACAGTTCGTTTTGGGAACTAAACAATGTTAATTCCATCATTCTCAAAACCGGAGCAAGGTCTAATACTGGCATTAATTTAAACATATTAGGAGAAAATGGGCATGTGGATTCATCACTCAAATCCCAAGTACTTACAGGTGGTGTTTCAAATGCTTCTCAGTTATATTGCCTGGAATCTGCTCAGAGCTGCTCCCACCCCGCCATGATAACTTACTCGGAATTGCCAGACCTCCAAGGAAATTCACTGAATCATCTTATGAAACAATAATTTTCCCAAAACCTATGAAGGCCACTGGTATTGCTGAAGAAATCTGAAAAACTGCATAATTATTTAAAAAACACATTACTGCTTTTTGTGCAAATGCATTTGTGGTTACCAATCTAATCGTAGCTAGAGAATCACCTGCAATGGCTTCTCTTCCCATCCTCGCATCGTTACCTCTGGTTTCCACCAAGGATCTATCTTTGGTCCTCTCCTATTTCTCATCTACATGTTGCCCCTTGGCGATATCATCTGAAAACACAGCGTCAGTTTCCACATGTACGCTGATGACACCTAGCTCTACTTCAATACCACTTCTCTTGATCCCTACACGGTCTCTAAATTGTCAGACTGCGTGTCTGACAGTCAGTTCTGGATGAGAAGAAATTTTCTCCAGTTTAATATTGGAAAGACCGAAGCCATTGTTTTCGCTCACCACCAGAAACTCCATTCCCTAGTCACTGACTCCATCTCTCTCCCCAACTTCTGTCTGAGGCTGACCAGACTGTTCACAACCTTGGTGTCATATTTGACTCTGAAATAAGCTTTCAACCACATATCCACAGCATAACTAAGACCGCCTATTTCCACCTCCGTAACATCTTTGACCAAGCTTTTGGTCACCTGGGCTAATTTCTACTTATGCAGCTCAGTGTCAAATATTTCTTTATCTCGTAATGCTCCTGCCAAGTGCCTTGAGATGTTTCACTACATTAAAGGCGCTATATAAATACAAGTTGTTGTTGATTGGAAAGAAACTAGAATGCTTGGGAAAGTAAGCTGACTACAGGAAGTTGGCAGTGATTGCTATCTATTTTCATATCTGTTGGCTTGTAATTGACATGTAATTAAAGGTGTACAGGGCACATTATCATGAAATTGGCAGTATAAGTTTGGAGTTGAGTTTTAAATGGGAAGATTGCTACTCAGACTTGGAACTGTCTGAGGTAAGAGTCAATGTCCCTATCACCATGAACTACTTGTCTCAATAGTTTTTAGTAATTCACAACTCCATGCTTGAACTGATTAGGAATGCCAATTCACTTTTCAGATTGCAAATCTTCAGCAACATTTGACAGATTCTAAGCAAGATCATAGCCAAATGGCAATGACTCTAGAGAATGTGTTAGTATCACATACAAAACTCCAACAGACGGTGGAGAAACTACAGATAGAACTCGGACAAAGAGATACAGAGATAAATGGCTTACAACGGGATAAGTAAGGAGATGCCGCATTACACGCATATTGATTATACATAATGGTTTTCAGAAAATGTTACTGTAGTTATTTTGTTGCATAACCCACAAGATCAGCAGCCACCAAAGAGAGATTTCATCTATGTAACAAAGGTCACTGCCACTACCCGCCCCCTGTCCCACCTCGTTAAACCTGGAAGTGGATGGGTTGGGATCGGGTTTGAGATTTAAAGAATTTTTACATCTCAACCAACCCCAAACCACACATTTTTGGGGGATAAAATTACTCACAATAAGGCACTATATAAATGCAAGTTCTTTATTTTGTGCTGCAGTCCAATGGTCTTGTGATATTTTTCTTCTTTGCACTGGTGTTGACATTGGTATTGTATGATACATAATCTCAACATCAAACTTGTAGAAATGTTAATTGTTCTTTTGTAAGAGACCTCTTTGAACTAGTGGTACTGATTGGGAGCTAGATTCATTCTTATATGTGTTCCAGAGTTGGATCTAATTGTTTTGATTTATTTCTATTTTCATGTGGCAAATTTTCTTCTCTTTGCCTTTGTATATTTCTGTTATTTCTGGCAATTTTTTTCATACAAGATTGTTCCTTGCCACCGCCTCCCCACGGCAGTTTTAGAGGGTGTGCCTAAAAGAATCGGAAAAACAAAACATCAGAATTGTGTTTACTGGTATTGTGCTTTATTTTTGAATTCCATTCTCCAAAGTTCTATGAAAAATTAATATTTTGATACACATTGTCTTAAAATGTGCTGCTAACTGTATAAGTTCACCTGAGGAAGACACATTGAGCCATATAAAATTATACTTCAGTCCATTGAAAAGTGCCTCCCTGAAAATTCAGCATTGCACCTTTAGCAAAAAAAAACTTAACTATGAATTGGTTAAGAAAATGCAAAATTACTGTATTATTTGCTCTAAACTCATAAGAGGCACCATGAGCTCTTTTTTGGAGTGCCCTTTCCAATTGACTCTTTAGGCTCAATTTTCCCCATTGCGTTTTTTTGGTGCTTTGCAAGAGTTACGCCCATTTTTTTTAGTCCCAACTTCTCCAAAAAAATAACTAGCAAGTTTCCCTGTTCTATTTTTTGAAATTGGTGCCTCGCAGCCTGTCCTTTAGCTTTGGGGGGTGGAGCCTACTGACTGCAATGAAAAAAACGATGCCCCCCCCACTTCTGCGCATGCGTGGAAAAAAAGGAAATTTTTGATGTGACTGCTATGGGCACGCATGCCCAGTACACTTCCCGGTCTGCATTCGGCCATTTTTAAAGAGCCAATTGTGTGTGAGAACTTTAATTTTCAGTTGAAAAATCGGAGCTGCAATACAATATGCAGCGCAGCTCAAGGACCAAGAATTTCTTACAAGATGAAGTAGAGGCACTAGTTACTGTAATTGAGGCTAGATGGCACGAGCTGGACACCAGCAGCGGTCACATAAAAGTTTCACCAAAAGAAATGAAGAAACGCTGGAACAACTTGCAGAAGATTACTGTGACCAACCCGAGGTCTGGAGGCCAATGCAAAAAGAAGTGGCAGGACCTTGGTCAAGTAGTTAGTGTAAGTAATATTTTCATTTATTCACTGGAATTGTAATTGTAAATGTGACCATCTGTATATGTCCCACCCAGCAGAAAGACACCATCTCTAAAAAGTTATATTTTCATCTTTGCAGAGGAAGGTGGCACACAACAAAAGGGAAAGAACTCGGAACAGGAGGAGGCCCAGCAAATCTGCATCCACCTGCTTCGGTTCATGGGGATGTCTCCATCAGCTACACTTTGGTTGATGCAATGTGCTATATCATTCATCGTGGTCCTTCAAATCAGCCTGCTGCCAGCGCTGTGTGAGCCTACTCATGCCACCCTGCCCCTTCCTCTGCTGCTAACCATTTGTCTGTTGTGTTATATTTTGCAGAACTCGAGGCCAACCCTGACGAGGCTGAAACCAATGCAGAAGAAGATTCAGACGCGGACGCGCCTGAAGAGGAGAACATCTTCCAATCCCACCTTCCAGACCAAGAGCATGGGTGTGAGGGGGAGGGGGAAGTGATGAATGAAGCCCACATTGTTGTGCTCATTCTGGAGGAGATGCAGGTGCTGCCCATTGAGGTGCCAGCCCCTTCCCTGAGTGGTACAAGTGTTGGGACATTCCGTGGTTTCTCTCAGTCCGAGGCTGGGGATTCCAGTGGGGTGCAGCGAGGCACACCCAGGTTCCCATCGTCCGAGGCTGCAGGTCCCGGTGGGATGCAGCGAGCCAAACCCAAGGTGAGAAGGGGAAAGAGAGCTCGACAGCGCTCTCTTGAGGTGCAAGATCTAACAGATGTGGTTCCGATGATGGCAATGAGTGCGGAGAGCATTGACCTCACACGATCACTCCTGGACACCATCAGTGGGGTGGGTGATGAGGTATCGGCACTGTCAGGAGAAGTAACAACACTCTCTCGAGAAATGGGAACACTGGGAACATGAGGGAGGGAATGTCGCAGGCAGCTGATACAATGTCGGCGAACATGAGGGAGGGAATGTTGCAGGTAGCTGATACACTGTCAGGGCACATGAGGGAGGGAATGTCGGAGTTAGCTGCTGCAATAAAGGAACATGCCCAGACCCCGCGCCCATTGACAGAATCAATTGCCACTCCCACTCCAATCCTCAGACCAGCCTTTGAAGAGGCCCAAGTCTGGCCTTCCACATTACCGCCTGCCTCCCTCCCATCAAGAAGTGCGCATTACCCGAGATGTTCGAAAGAATAAGCTTGGTACCAACCTGAGAAATGGTGCACCACCGCCTGCGGGCAGGGGTGGAGTCAACAAGACCAAGCGCAGCGGGCAGACTTAGAATAAGGTGGAGGAGAGATGGGTGCACCCTTTCTTTGCTGTTGTTGTTATTATTATTATTGTTACTATTGTATCTGTTCTCAAATTAAACATTTTTTGTAAGTTATGTAAATTTAAAAGTTTAAAAATTTGTAAGTGATCTTAACTGAAAACTTTAAAGTTTGATACAAGAATATTTTAATTTAAGTTAAATACCAACAAGTGTTTGTTAAACTTTTGAATAAAATATATTTACATTATAACTGAATGATTTCCATTATTTGTTCCATTAACACAATACAACATTAAGGAACAGATCCAAACAGTAAACATGGTCTATTTGGAATAGTTGCCGCTCAGCCTTCAGGCAGCAAAACATTCACGGATGAGCTGCTGGCGCAAGGCTCGAACAATCATTAAAGGGGCACGACGACCCGTCCTCCTCCACCATCGTGCTCCGGGTTCAGGTAGTTGCATGGCTTCCTCCTCGTCATCTGCATCTTTTTCCTCATCATCAGCCACTTTCACCTTAGGTGGGTCTTCTACTACCAGCTGCTGCTGCTTCATGATGGCTAAGTTATGCAGCATGCGGCACACAACAGTGAACTGACCGACAATCTCAGGGGAGTATTGCAAGTAGCCTCCGGAATGGTCCAGGCATCGGAAACGCTGTTTCAAGATGCCAGTAGTCTTCTATTATGCTGTGCGTCGCAATGTGTGACATGTTGTATTCCTGGTCACCTTTCGACCGGGTTACGCATAGGGGTGTCATGAGACAGGTGCCGAGGCCGTACTCTTTGTCTCGCACTAGCCAGCTCTGCCCTTCTGGCTGCTGCTGAAACATGGCAGATATAGCACTTTCGCGTCGGATGAACGCATCATGGGTGCTCCCAGGGTTTCTCGCATCAACTGACATGATGCGATGTATGTCGTCACACACGAGCAGCACATTAACGGAGTGGAAGCCTTTTCTGTTCCTGTACATCTCAGAATCCTCCAAAGGTGCTCACAAGACTATGTGGGTACAATCAATGCAGCCCCATACCTTTGGGAAGCCAACAATCCTGAGGAAGCCCACAGCCCTTTCACGCATTGCCTGGCGGTCATGGGGAACTTTATGTAGTCATTCCTCCGGACATACAGTGCAGCAGGCACCTGCCGATTGCATGTTGCAAAATGGCGCACATATCCTCAGTTGTGGCCTGGAATGATCCAAATGCATAGAATGAAAGTGCAGCTGTAACCTTCACTTCAACTGACAAAGCAGTCCTCGTGACAAAGCAGAAAAGGTCTGCTTTTACTAACTCACAGATCCCAGTTACAACTTTTTTTCGGAAATGCATCCTTCTCACATAGTCTGCATCACTCAGGTGCAGGTATGAACGCCTGTCTCGATATCCCCAACATGGGTAAGGCCTCCTGCCCATCATTCTACGTGTTTTGAGGTTCCTCATGCGATGATGTCGAATCAATCGTCTCCTCTGCAGCACTATCATGCACTAGGTATGGCATTGTCAGTATTGCCCCCAAGATTAAATTGTACCTTTGCAAGAAGCTCCAAAAAATCCAAAATTAAAGAATTGCATTAGACTTCCATTTCCTTCCTTTTGACTTTGGAAAAAATTAAGTTTGATGATGCATTTTCTTTGTCTTTGTGACTTCCTTCAAAACTTCATCTAAAAACAATAGGGTCTTTCTGCACTGATTTTTTTAATGTGCGCTGGTTTTTCTTGGTGCCCAGAAGATTTTTTGGGAGTGGTCACATACGCCATCCTTGTAAAAATATAAGTTGGCCAAACTTACATAAATGTGGAAAACTGGCACACACATCAGATTACGCCCTCTATGACGCAAAATAAAACCTAACCTAAAAAAATCGTAACCAACTACATTTCGCTGGCGCACAATCTTTGGGAAAACGTGGATATTTTAATTTAGGCCAAAAAAAACGCCGTGCGCCAAAAAAACGGTGCAGATAACTGGGGAAAATTGAGCCCTTTAAAACTAGTATTGTAAGATTTATTCCCTGAAAAAGTTTCCTGTTGTATCCTTGCTCTTACTGGTACTACTTTGGCAATTAATACTTTTGAGCCATACTAAAGTCCCATCAAAAATATTTTAATTTGAGTAACCAGGAAAAGATTAAATACAGGATCAGTGCCATTGTAATTTTGTAATTGATAAAATATCACATCTGCTCAAAGAATGTTCAGTTATGTGTCAGTGTCATTGCTTATTGTCAATTAAGGTAACAAGCTAACAAACCATTACCAGAGCTTATTAATCTTGGATATACATTCAATGTCGACACTTGCTAAATATGGTGTGTTGAAGCTTCAATTCTTGTCCAGGTCACATGCCCAAATGATTCTGCAAAGGCTACAGGCTGAGCTGGAGGATCTACAGGGTAAACTGGCCACCATGGAAACACAGCACAACATTCAGGCAAGCGTAATCTTATCAAGTAAATTTCTGTAAACAACTGAGGCATCAACATAGGCACTGCTTCCATTCTTAAAATGAGTTCTTAGGTGGCTGAACAGTCCAATATGAGAACCACAGTCTCTGTCACAGGTGGGACAGATAGTCGTTGAGGGAAGGGGTGCGTACATGAATGGCTGAGCCATACCTGTTGCATGATGAATGAGTTGTAGAACATGGATGCACTCCAGGCTGTTCTGTTTATCATCTAGAAGCCATGTAGAATGCTTATGACGTTTCCTGTGACATACTTGACTTCGGAATCCGAGCTACCACAGTACCTAGCTGATCCTTTTTGGTTTGTTCAATCCAATCTGGTAGACTTCCTTTAATAGGGAATAGCTATTTGACAAACAGATTCGACACTGATTAAACCATGAAAAATGTCCCAGCACTAATTAAAGGTATACATCAAATACTGGACTAACTGTACTTACATTTCTGAAGCCGTTATGTTCAGAAATGTAAGCAGAATGATTTTTTTGATGTGAAAAATTAGTTTCGGTTCCATCTTTAAAATTTTTGAACTCTGAATATATTGAAGAGCTATTCTATCCTTCGTCATCAGAGTTTGAATATTAATTTTACATGCCATTAAGCTGTTATTAGTATAGAAATTCACATATATGCCATTGTATGGGTATGCCTTGTAGTCACTCGTGGTTACGCTCCTCTATGTCACCCTTTTTATCCACATCACTAGTATCTAAACACGTATGCCTACTAGACAAATCTAGCTCCACCGATGATCCCCTGTCTATCCACACCTGTCGCTTCCTGCCCTCTCTGCCAATGGTCACCTAGTCTCCCTTATCAGCTTCTCTACTCGTAGCAACCTGTGGGGTGACTACCCTCTGGAAAATCTGCTCCAGAAAACTTTCTCCCACCCAAATGTTGCGGAGTGTGTTCAGTTGCCTCCCAAGCTGGGCAACTTTCTGCTCAAGGAGTGCAACCTTTGTACACTTCATACATATGTATGTACCC
Source organism: Pristiophorus japonicus (assembly GCF_044704955.1). Classification (NCBI taxonomy): domain Eukaryota; kingdom Metazoa; phylum Chordata; class Chondrichthyes; family Pristiophoridae; genus Pristiophorus; species Pristiophorus japonicus. The sequence goes on along the minus strand of NC_091982.1, from coordinate 197,010,129 downwards.
TGCATGGTACGTGAGTCCAGGCAAGTTAATATAATTAATAGCAACAAGATCCTCGAGGAAGCAAATTCATTGTTTGTCGCCAATAGTACTGCTTTTCAAATATTTTAGATCTGTGAAGCTTTATGATGTGATGCATGAGATGACTTGTCCTATTTAAAATCTTGTCTAAAACAAAACTATTAGAAACTCCCTGTCCATGGTGTGATTGTTTGGTGGAGGCTTGAATTTAGATGCCAGCCACTCTGTCTATGTCATGCAGCATTGAACTATTAAATAAAGAATTTACTTACTAAGATGATTTTGAAGTGATTTCTTATTGTCAATTAAGGTGCTGCCTCTCCGTAAAGATCTACAAGTTGCAAGACAAGATAATAAGAAACTAGCATGCAACTTGGAACAGACTTTGCACACACGCAATACTTTACAGATTAAACTAAATCGACTACAGGATGAATTGGACAATAAAGAATGCCAGCAACAGCAGCTTCTGCACAGCAGGTCAGACCCAGAGGGTTTTCCAATTCAAAGGAATAAATGTAAAATACTGGAGAAATGAAATTCAGGAGCAGAGAGTGACTCTGATGTTCCAGATAATTACCAGTTTTATGGTTAATTTCAATCTGAATATGTGTAATACTGTTAACGTAATTTCCCTACAGTTGTGGAAGAGATTGGGCTAGAAATTTGGTTGGGTATCGCCTCCCATTAGCACCCCGTAGAGGAGGTAAAGCGTCGCTCATAGCTTAGCATCCGGGCTCGGAGATTTTAGCGGCACATGGAAACTTTGGTTGACTTTTACTGGTGGCGCTACCCGTTATAGCCTCGCAGTCTATAACAATAGCAAGATCATGACATCAGTACGCGTGCAGCGCCCCGCTAGCGCCCAGGACGTGAACTTCAGGTTAGCAGCAGGGAGGGGGCAGGAAGGGAAGAAGGTGACGACATAGGACATTTATATGTAAAGTGGCAAAGGTTTTAGGGGTAAATGGTCTCATTTAAGAGGGAAAAGGGATGAACAAACCGTCACTCTCCCCAGGGGGCTCGGCTTCCCCGACCGCCACCGCACTCACTTTTGCGCCCATGAGGGCGGCCGCTCGCTCTTCCACCTTTGTGAGGCCTTGGGAGTTCAGAGTCCCCTGCTCCGATCTGTATTTGTTGCCACCTTTTGTGAGTGAGCGTTGCCTGCAATAACAAACAGAAGAAGGTGTGAGTAAGTGTGCAGCTAAGAGTTTGCTACATGTGCCTTGCAGAGTTGAATAGTTGCTATTGTATGGAGGTGTGCAGATGTCCATTTTACTCTCAGTTGCTGCACAGAGTGGCTGTGGGAACGGTGGGATTTTGTGGCTACCAGCTAAGATTAAGGGTAAGGCTAAAGTTTTTCAAACTTATATAAAGATTGACATGGTGAGAAGAGGAGCTGAGTAAGGGCCAAGAAGGAGAGTTACGCATGGAGGGCAAGGTAAGGCTGCTGAACTGAAGTGGAATTTTGCAGCTCTCTACAGCAACGAAGACCATGGTGAACATAGTGAAGGAGCAGGTACTCCACAGACTGTATATTGTGTGAGACAGTGAGGTTCAAATTATGGCATTGTAAGGTTAATGAAAAGGGTACTCACCCTGCCGACCCGAGTGAGGTCGTTCAACTTCTTGCGACATTGTGTCGCAGTTCCGGGCCCCATGCTCCTTGCAGATGCGTGCTGTGCCACCTCCCTCCACAAACGCTGAAAAACTCTCAGGCTGCAGGACATCCATTCGCCTCTCAACAGCCTTCATCAAAGACTCCAGGGCCGCGTTGGAAAACCAGTGGGCACACTTGCGACTTCCTGGTTCAGCCATGTTGCCGCTCTGACCAGACTGCGATGGTAAAACTGCGCCTGTGCAGACTCATCTTACATCCCCTTTAAGAAGTGGCTGGCGCCGAAATGTCTACCGACCATCGTCTCATCTACATTCGCTCTGGCAATTTATCGCAACGATTTTTGGCTTCACCGCCCTAAGAGAATTGTGCAACAACTGATTTACTGATCCATTTCCCTCTTGGGGCACAGGCCTCTCCTGTTTCCGTGCTCCTAGCCTCCACCCCCACAATCCCAGAGCAAGACCCTGAGTCCGGTGTGCACCTGGGCTATGCAAGTATAATACCTGTTAGGTGCTCTGCGGGAACTCTGAGAGGAAAGTCAGCCCGATAATGTTTTAATAAAAAAAGACTTCAACCAACAAATCTGTTTCTACCTAATCTAATACCTAGTTATTTTCCTAGAACATTATAGTTCTGATTAATAAATAATGCCCTGAGATGGGGTGGGGGCTAGTGGCATGGAAACAGAAGAGGCTTGCAGTTGCGTCCCTGGCTGCTAGCATTGGGGCTTTCTGGAGAGGCCCAATCATTATTTGGGTTCCTCCAGTCTGTAGTGGTCCTGGTGTAACTCTCAATAGCAGGTTTCTTTGGCATTCCCCCTTCCCCCCACCTGCTTGGGTGCCCAATGGACTAACAAAAAGGAAAGTAACACAGTAGGGGCAGGAACCACACTTTCGCTAGGTTACACCTACTCTATATACAGTCTCCGTTAGGTTTTTTTTGGAAACCCAATAAATCCTGTGGTAGCATTGTGGGATGGAGAGTGGAGACAGTTCTCCACTCTTATTTCCTCTTTGCTGTGCCTTAGACTGAGTGCTCCTCAAGCACTATGAATGAGAAAACCTCTCCATACTTCTTCCATATCATTAAGTCCAGTAAAACGCTCATTTTAAATCCACGTCCTCATTTTTGAATCTCTCCATGTCCTCAGTCTACTAACCCTGTAATGTCGTCCAGCCATGTGACCTCTCCCACACAGTTTCGGTCCTCTGACTCTGGCCTTTTGTGAAAGATCATCCACTATTGGTGATATAGCTTTCAGCCACCTTGGCCTTCATCTCTGGAATTCTGTGACTCTTCTTCTTCTCAGCTTTAAAAAGTGTCTCAAAAGCCAACTTATTGAGCATGTTTTCCTTCACCTGCCCTAACTCTCGCACCATGGTTGAATACCCAATTTTTATTCCTATTATTTTATTTTATATATTTCCCTTTCTCTTCCTCACTTTGTAAAGTGCTGTGGGATATTTTCTATGTTAAAGATGCTATATAAATAAATGTCCTTTGACTCTACCAGTACACCACAGAGTACAAAACTATTTTTCATTATACAACGCCCCAGGATATATTTTTTTAAGGAAAAGTAAAAATTCATCTCCCATTTCTCCACATTGAAATGGTATTCAAAGTTTTCTTCATAATTCATGATAGAAATGTTGCTGGCATTTCTCCTATAATATTTACCCTCAGGGCAGAGATACTGTGGCGGGTGGGGTGGGGTGCATTTCTGCTTAATATTGATGTAAGTGAAAGATTTGGAGGCAACCAGAGCTTAACATGTGTTAGTGGAATTGGTCTTGACTATTCCTTTGCCTGAATTCCAAAAAAAATCCTGGGAATATTTGTTTTTTGTGCTTATTTACACGGTAATTTTTTATTTTACTTGTTCTCGTGACATGGGTGATGTTGGCAAGGCTTCATTTATTTCCCATCCCTAGTTGCCCTGAGAAGGTAATCTTCTCCTTGAACCACGGCCATTCTTGTGTTGATGGTGTTTCCATGGTGATGGATAGGGAATTCTGGGTTATTGACCTAGTAGCGATTATGGAATGGTAGTATATGTCCAAGTCAGAATCGTGTGTGATTTGGAGAGGAATTTGGAGCGATGGTTTCCCATGATCTTGCTGCTCTTGTCCTTCTTGATGGTAGCGATCCTGGAATTGTGAGGGGGTGTCCAAGTAGGTCTGCTGAGTTGCTGCAATGCATCCTGTAGATAGAATGTACTCTAGCCACAGTCTGCCAGTGGTGGAGGGGATGCATATTGATTCCAGTGACAAGCATGTTGATCAAGCAGACTGCTCTGTCCTGGATGGTGTTGAGCTTCCTGAATTTTATTGCATCTGTTCTCATCGAGGTAAGTGGGACGTATTCCATCAGACTCTGTACTTGAGTCTTATAGATGGTGAAGAGGCTTTGAGGGACCAAGAGTACAGCCTCTGCCCTGTTCTATCAGTCATTTGGTTGATATGACTAGTCTACTTATGCTATTGTCAGTGATGATTGCCAAGATGTTGATTGTGGGGGCTTGGTGATAGTGTTGCCATTGGAGGTCTGTGGAGATTGTTGGACCTTTACTAGTTAGAGATGGCCATTTTCTGGCATTTATGCGGCATGAATGTTACCTGCCACTCGTCAGTCCAAACCTGGATGTTGTCCAGATCCTGTTGTAGATTGGTATGGGCTGCTTTATAAGTTGTGAAAGGAGCTGAAGAGTGTGAGATCATCAGTGAACAGCTCAACTCCTGACTTTATGACAGAGGGAAGATCATTGGTGAAACAGCTGAAGCTGTTTGGGCTGAGGATATTGCCCTGAGAAACTCCAGCAGCAATGTTCTATGCTGATTGGCCTCCAACATCCACAACCATGAGCTTTGACTCATCTCCTTGACCCTCATTGACCTTAATTTTGCTAGAGCACTTTGGTGGTATGCTCAGTATAATGCTGCCTTGAGGTCAAGGGCAGTTCTCTCGCCTCTTGGGCAGAGCTACTACAATTTTGAAATTTATTATCTTTGTAACTTAAATGTGATGATAATGACTGTATAAATTACACTTAACTGAATTATGTTGCTTTACTGCTCAACCTGCCTACCATAAATATTCTGCAGGGAACAAGAAGCCGAAGATGCTAAAATAGAATCCAAAATGTTCATTGAACGGATTGAAGCCCTGAAGAAACAGTTCCAAAGTGAGAGAGAGGTTGCAAGGAAGGCCAGTCAAAAGGAAATAATGGAAGTAAGTCTAATCACCCTTCCATCCTTCCTGAAAAGATAAAACTACCCCAAGACACAGACTGTACAAAACTGACCGCGAGTAAAGTAATTCGTGAAGGTGTATAAAATCTTTCAAAACAAATTGATAGTAATAAGGTACTTTGTTATAAGTACTAGTTACTACAAATAAGTAAAGTTATTTCTTTTTTCTTTGATAAATTGGAGCATTCAAAACTTCTGTTGGAAAATAGTGACTAAGTGGCAAACAAATTGCTAGGCCATGGAAAAGACATGTTCAGACCTATTATTTATTGGAGTTACACTGTGTCTGGACATTTAGGGCCCAAGTTTCCACACGCGCCTAGAACGGCGCAGTCCCGACCTGGACGCTCGTTTTTCGCGCCACAAAGTGCGCCTAAAAAAATCCTCGGTATTCTCCACCCCCCTGCAGGTTCTCTGGCCCTCGGCGCAGCGCAGCACGAGCTGTGGGGGGGCGGAGCCAGGTCCCTGCGCTGAAAACAGTGCCGGGACCTCTGCACATGCACGCTACAGTAGACACGCAAGTGCAGTAGCTCCAGGTGCCGAACTGTGTGGGAGGGGCCCAAAGCACGCAATCCCTAGCCCTGGCCGAATGGCCTCACTGGGGCTGCGTGAATAAGGCTCCTCCCACGGCCAGCTCCTGCTTCCCCCCCCCCCCGACCAGACCCGACACCCGCTCCCTGCCCCCCCCCCCCCCTGCCTCCGGACCAGACCCGACACCCGCTCACCCCCCCCCGCCCCCTCCCGACTGGACCCGACCCGACCCACGCTCCTGTTCCCGCTCCCCGACTGGACCCAACCCGACCCGCGCTCCTGTTCCCGCCCCCCCGACTGGACCCGACCCGACCCGACCCGCGCTCCTGTTCCCGCTCCCCCGACTGGACCCGACCCGACCCGCGCTCCTGTTCCCGCTCCCCGACTGGACCCGACCCGACCCGACCCGACCCGACCCGCGCTCCTGTTCCCGCTCCCTGACTGGACCTGACCCGACCCGCGCTCCTGTTCCCGCTCCCCGCCCCCCCCGACTGGACCCAACCCGACCCGACCCGCGCTCCTGTTCCCGCCTCCCCGACTCGTCCCGACCCGACCCGCGCTCCTGTTCCTGCTCCCCGCCCCCCCGACTGGACCCGCGCTCCTGTTCCCGCTCCCCACCCCCCCGACTGGACCCGACCCGACCCGACCCGCGCTCCCGCCCTTCAACCCGACCCGACCCCCCCACCACTGGACCCGACCCGACCCCCGCTCCCGGACTGGATCCGACCTGACCTCCCCCCCTCTCCCTCCATCTCTCCCCCTCTCTCCCTCCCCCCCCCCCCCGACCCGAACCGAACCTCCCCGACCCAACCCAACGCCACCTACCTGTAAATCTGGTGCTGGGGACGGGCCCTGCCCGAAGTCTCGGGCCGGCCCGTTCAGCCTTCAGTCCCGAAAGGCCTGCCTGAAGCACTTTCACACAGGTAGGAAGATGGTTTATTTAATCTTTTCTTTGCTTATAAATGTTTATTCAGGTTGGATTTATTTGTATAATATTTGTAGAAGTATAAATAAGGATTTATTGTAGAATTTAATGACTTCCCTTCTCCCCCCCCCCCTCCCCCCCACCTCGTTCTGGACGCCTAATTTGTAACCTGCGCCTGATTTTTTAATGTGTAGGACAGGTTTTTTCAGTTCTACAAAAATCTTCACTTGCTCCATTCTAAGTTAGTTTGGAGTACGTTTTCACTGTGGAAACTTTCAAATCAGGCGTCAGTGGCCGGACACGTCCCCTTTTGAAGAAAAAATTCTGTTCCAAAGTAGAACTGTTCTACCTGACTAGAACTGCAGAAAAAAAAATGTGGAGAATTGCGATTTCTAAGATAGTCCGTTCTCCACCAGTTGCTCCTAAAAATCAGGTGCAAATCATGTGGAAACTTGGGCCCTTAGAAGGTATCTTTGTACAGCTGGCTGCATGCTGACATAAGCATAGAATATTTAGATAAAAATCTCAAATGTATACATCTTGTACATACTTGGCTTAATTCTAATTTCTATTAACAATATAAATTCTAATTTCTATTAACAATATAGTCAATATATTAAACAGAAGTCGAGTCAACTTATTAAATATGGTGTCTTACAAACAAATTCCGTTTTAAAAAAAAAAAAAGATTGTAGTAGGACAGGATTCTGGCGGAGTTCCCATTGGAACCTGGGGCAGAACCTGGATCAGCCAGGTTTCCTCCCCATTTAAGCTTAATGGAAAATCTTGATGCAGAGGACAACAGGCATTCCTTCTGCCTGACCTCCACCCCACGTTTCAGCAGCAGCTTAGGACACATCTCTGGGAGCTATCGTGGGCTACCATGGGAATCTTGCCAAATGCACCCCTGATGGCCCTAAAGTACAAAAGGCAAATGGCGACCAATCTCAGAAGGGACCTACCAGTTGAAGGAAAACAAAACAACAAAAAAACTTGGCCTGAGCTGCCTCTTGCTCTCTTTCATGGAGTTGTAGGGTGCCACTGCCTTCGTGGGGCAGGCATCGCTATCATACAACTACAGGTGCAAGGTCCGACCACACTATTTAAATCACCTCAATCCCCAGGATTTGGGATGAGGTTTCCTACCAGTTAAAATTTCCACCTTCATGCGTGTCCAGCAGAAGAATGGCACCACAGGATTTCTCTCATTAAATGTACAATGGACTCGTATACCCAATGAAGAATTTCTGATCAACTTAAATTGGATAGAATCCCAACTAAACTAACTACACGGTAAATTCTGAAATCCTGCCGTAAATGCAACCAAGACCATATTGCATGGACTTTCTGGGTCAATAAATGCAGGAATAAAATTGGAAATGACTGAAAACACTTAGCAGGTCAGACTCGGATGGAGCGGGGTAGAATCTATCTTGTGGAGTGTAAATCGGGTGTCAAAAGTCTAATTTGCCCAAGTAAAGTAAGACTACCTCCTCTGGGATCTGGTGTCAGGTCAGGCTCTAACTCCAGCTTCAGGCAACATTTCACTATAACTATCATTGGTGTGAAGCAAAAGCACATCAATTTGATGCTACAGTTATAATGTAAATACATCCATAAAGGCCAGGCTATCTAAACAGTCTTTCACCAATTTTATCAGTACAAGCAGTGCTATGGCCGAGGAAGCCTCCCATCGTAAGATTCTGCAAGAAATAGTACCACATATTGACATGGTATTTATAGAATCATATAATTATACTGCACAGAATGAGGCCATTCAGCCTCTGAAAGAACTACTAATTAGTAGCACTCTCCTGCTCTTTCCCCATTGCCCTGCAATTCTTTTTTAAGTCGAGATCCAGTTCCGTTTTGAAAGTTACTATTGAATCTGCATCCACCACCCTTTCAGACATTGCATTCCTGATCATAACAACTTGCTGAGTTTTTTTTTAATCTCCTCATCTCCGCCTGGCTTTTATCCCAATTATTTTAAATATGTATCCTCTGGTTACTGATGCTTCTGCCAGTGGAAACAGTTTCTCCTTATCTACTCTATCAAAGCCCCATATAATTTTGAACATCTCTATTAAATCTCCCCTTAACCTGCTCTAAGGAGAACAATCTTATTTAAGCGGCTAACAAGTCTTTTAGTCACAGTGCAGCCTTCAAATTTTTTAAATTATGAAATCCAGAGCACAGTGAATTGGGTGCACAGACCTCCACGCTCAATTCTCAGACCCGTGTTCAATTCCTGTGAGACCTTCACAATGTTAACCCTTATATGTACACCCTTATAAAATTGATACCTAGGGGGTTAAATTTGATAGTCCCCTAAAACACGCGCAGGGATCACAAAGCGTGATTAACCCACGCCCGTTGACTACAATGCAGGCAGCATGCCAACTTTGTGCTGGCTGCTAATTTCCATGATTTCATTGGCTGTACTCATCCTAAAATCGTTACTTGCTAGCACCAGTTAAAGCTAGCCTGCACTGCTTAAAGCTGGCCTGCACCTCTTACAGTGGAGGTGTATTGTGGCTGGAGCAGGTGCTGGCAGTTATTCAGGAAGTGAATCTGACCTGAGAAACGGTGAAGAGTGAAACAACATGGGAGAGAACGAATTCCAAGGATTTTGGACGTTGCACTGGAGGCTTTGATTGAGGAGATTAAAAGCAGGAGAGATTTCCTGTATCCTCAGGGTGTCAGGAGGCCCTCCAGACACGCTCAGAAGACAGTGGGAGCAGATAGCCATGGAGGTCAATACCAGGAGTCAAGCCCCGAGGACCTGTATGCAGTGCCGCAAGAAGTTCAGTGACCTCACACGAGTGGTCAATGTCAGTGAATGCATCTTCAAATGCCATATACGACCAACTGCACCACTAGCCTCAGTCACTGCTTAATGCCCTGCACCTCCACCTACCAAAAATCTCTGTAAATCAGGACTCGTACTTAACATTTATAGCTTCACCTCACCCTCACACACTTAGCACTGCTGCAGGTGTCACACCCACATCTCACAGCTTGCATACACTGCCAGCTATTGAATCATGACAGCCACATCACCCAAACATATTGCACGACACTCACCGACACACTTCCCTCTTTGTTGCAGGAGAAGGTGGCACACAACTGAAGGCAGCAGGAGCTAGCTGGCAGGGGACAGGCGCATCTGCTTGTCTTAATCCCCATGGAGGAGATGGTGCTGGCCATTATTGGAATGGCCATTGCTGAGGCCATGGCCAGCGATGGGGCTGGAATCATAGAAGATGACAGTATCCTCATACTTAATCCTTCTTCTCACATCCTACTTCCCCCACATCCCACAATCTCTCTGATTTATAGGCTGAAGATGGTGTAAGCATGCACCTCTTATTTCCCTCCCCTCACCACACCTTAGCCGTGTGCCTTTCTCCTTTCAGATACTCAAGAACTGAAACCTGCCCAGGCAGTTGTGGAAGAAGAAGACGACAGTGATGAGGAAGACACACCGTCACTCGATTTAGCACTCGCAGCTGCCGGCTCTGATACTGACACTGTACATAATTCAGCGGATAGCATAAAGATGGGATCTGCATGTGGTGAGACAGCGGGCACGTGTGTCCTGCAGCCAGAGCAGAGGGCAAGGATAGCGCAGGTGCCAGCTCACTGAAGGACGAAGGTCACACACGAGTTCTGCTGCAGAAAACTTCGATGAGGCAGGGTACAGAAGAAGGCTGATGGCCAATGTTCCCTTTAAAGCGTTCTGCAGCTCCCATGCAGCCGGTTCATTGGCTTTTAAATAGGAAAAAATGCGCATGCACAGTATCTTGAAAGGACCCTGCATGCGCCAAAAAATTAAAGAAAACATTGCTAATGGGTACGCATAATGAAATGCTTGGTGCATTGGGAAGCCTGCCAAAAAGCCTGCATGCAATGTCAAGGAGCATGGAGGATTCCAGCACCAATTTGGCACAGAGCTTGGAGCCCATCCTTTCCAGCATAGAAGTAGGGACCAACTCCATTAGCGCATTCATAGATGTCTCTGCTTCCATTGCAGCATAAGCAGCAGCCACCCAGTGTCTGAGAGCTGCAGTGAAAGCTCAGACTGATGCCATTATTACTGCAGATTACAGAGTTCAAAGGGGCTTGCAGCATGTCACTGCAGTCCTCCAATCTGTCTCTAACAGGTTACTAGGATTGCTGAGATGCCGCCCTGGGGGAGTGGCAGTGGCTCCATGGAGCATGAACCTGCGATCCTCCCTGATGACAGCATTCGTCCTCCCGCCATTGCCACTCTGCCAGTACCCTTGCTGCTGCCTGACAGCCAGCCAGCCCAGACTGCTGCCGCCCATGCCAAGATGCTGCCATCCGCAGTCAGGCCTTATAGGCCAAGAAGTCATCCTCCAAGGCCATCTGCAGTATCCTCCACTGAATGTTAGCAGTCTTCCACCAACCATGTTGCAGCCATGGGATAGTACTGCATAGGAGCACTAGGACAGGCAAAGGTTCAGAGAAGACAGGCACTAAGGGAATGCAGAAGGGTGATTAGTTTACGTTTTTATGCAATATGGCATGATTTCATTTATAAATTTGGTTTGCAATGTTTATTTTGTATTGGTTTTTATTTTTGCATTGTGGCCCCAGCAGAAAGGGCTGTCTGGGCTGCCTCCTCCCTTCCTCTTCGTATTTCTGCTCCTCCTCAGTTGCTCACCGTATAGTTGGTGGCGAGGGCTGTGCCCTCATGATGGTGAGATTGTGCAGAATGCAGCAGATCACCATGAATCTTTGCACCCGCTCTGCCAAGTACTGCAGGGCTCCTCCAGACTGGTCCAGACAACGGAAGCATTGTTTCAGCACGCCAGTGTCTGCTCAATCACATTTCGTGTGGCAGCATGGCTTTTATTGTTTGCATGCTGTGCACATGTGTGGGGTTTGCGGACTGGAGTCCTCAGTCATGTTGTCAGCGGATAGCCCTTATCACACAGTAGCCACTCTTTGGTTTGCGTAGTGGCTGAACTGCAGTTGGCACAGTGGACTACGGCAGTATGAAGGCATCATGACCGCTGCCAGGATACCGGGCATTAACCTGCATGATTCGCTGCACATCATCGTCCACTAGCTGGGTGTAGAGGGAGTGTTGAATCGTTTTCGGTTCCGGTATATGGCAGAGTTGACATGCGGTGCCCGCAAAGCTATGTGCGTGCAGCCATTGGCATCCTGCACCATGGGGAAGCCTGCAATCCTAACAAAGCCGTGTGCTTACTCCACCTGCTGGCTTCTGGCCCAAGATAATAAAATGTAGTTAGCTCTCTTTGAATAGAGAGCCTCAGTTACTTCCATTATGCAACAGTGGACGGCAAGATGTTGCAAATATCTGCAACTCCAGCCTGGAGAGGCGGATGATATTTTTAGAGCTCTAAAGGCCTTCGTAGCACCCCAAAAAAGGTGTTAATGATCCAAATTTTGCGTCCGGGCGATTTAATTCAACTTGAGTAGGAGAGTTAAGTAATACTTTTGACTACTACAGCCCTAGACACAGCTGGAATATGTATATGAATATGCAGAATATAAATATGTATCTGCAAAGAACTACTATCATTTTCCTTGACGTGCAAATATTTTCTAACTTCATAGCTTAGAAAAGGCCTAGATGATGCTACATTCAAATCTGCAGAACTATCACGAGCCAATAGGGAATTGCGACTGAAAGTTGCTGAATTTGAGAAGACAATAAAATGTCAGAAGGCAAAGATCAAAGATCAAAAGATACAGCTGAAGCATTATCTGGAGACCAAAACAACTAATACACAAAATACAGAAAGAATGAAGGTGTACAATTTTTATTTGTATGTAAATTCATTTTGAATGATCAGATTGTTACAATTTAGGCTATCTCCCAACGTTTATGTATGCTCATAGTAAAAATGCTTTTTCCATAAACAGACCCACTCTCCTATGATCTGATATTTACAACTTTATGCATGACATGAAGTAAATAGCAGGTGACGGGACTAAATGTTACCTTTTTATTGCGGTCTTTTGTACCAGAGCTTGCATGGACTTACTATAGTTAGATAAGGGTATTAAGGGATATGGAGTAAATAGAGTTAAGCTACAGATCAGCCATAGAATCATAGAAAGTACAGCAGAGAAAGAGGCCATTCAGCCCATTGAGTCTGCGCCAGCTCTTTTGAAGAGCAATCTAGTTAGTCTCACTCCCTGCACTTTCCTCATATCCCTGCAGTTTTTTCTCTTTCAAGCATTTATGCAATTCTCTTTTGAAGGCTACTGTTGAATCTGTATCAGGCAGTGCATTCCAAATCCTAACACGCCTTTCACAAACTCAGAACGCTCCAAAGCGCTTTACTGCAACAATAACTTGTATTTCTATGATGCCTTTAACATCGAAAAATGTCCCAAGACGGGTAATCATTGTAAAACATTGACACCAAGCCAAAGAAGGAAATATTAGGAGGGGTGACTAAAAGCTTTATTAAAGAGCTAGGTTTTATGGAGGGTCTTAAAGGAAGAGAGGGATGTGGAGAGGCAGAGAAATTTAGGGATGGAATTCCAGAGCTTAGGGTCTGACAAATGAAGCCAGCGGGTCGAAGGAAATGGAGGCTGCACAAGAGGCCAGAGTTGGAAGAACACAGAGCTCATGGAGGGTTGCAGGGTTGGAGCAGGTTACAGAAATAGGTAGGGATGAGGCCATGGGAGGAATTTGAACATGGTTGAAAACATAGGTCAGTGAGCACAGGGGTGGTGTGAAATGTTCCTGTTAAGCTACACGGTCGCGCAGCAGTCTTGAGGTTCCGCACAGGCCACTTACCCGCTGTATAATGAAATAACCGCGCATGCGCGGAAATTTGAATGGCCGTGCAGCCCATTAAGGGGCCACGCACCCAAAAGAAATGAGAGGGAACAATGATGCTTGGTGAATGGATAGGATATGGGCAGCAGGGTTTTGGGTGAGCTGAAGTTTATGAAAGGTGAAAGGCAAGCCAGGAGAGCATTGAAATAGTCGAGTCTAAAGATGACCCGAGACATGGATGAGGGTTTCAGCAGCTGATGGGCTCAGCCAGGGGTGGATATGGGCGATGTTTAAGAGGTGGAAGTAGAGAGTCTTTGTGATGGAAGTTCAACTCAAGGCCAAATAGGACGCCAAGGTTGCAAACAGATGGCACGGACCTGAGGCAGTGGCCAAGGAGGGGTTGGTGAGGTCATGGAGTTTGTGATAAATTGAATACTGTGTGATTTTTTTTTTTTTCTTTTTCACTTGAGGGTGACTATAACTTGTTCATATCTTACCCCCCACCCCTACCCTGCCTGTGTTCTCCACTCCTCTTCTAAAGATATTACTGTGCAGTTCCATGGCCTCCCAGTTCAGCTGAACCCATTTATAACCTCCTTGCCTTAGGAATCTACAGCACTGCTGACTGCGACCTCAGCAGCAATTGACTTAGGCAAAACAACCCTATCAGACTCCAAGACACCTCCCCCCATCCCATAGCACTTCCATCTTTCTTTTCCACCAAATAGCAGACACCGTGACGGTACACAACATCTGCAGCCTGTGGGTATAAACACAACAAGAAACCTCTAAGACCAAAAAATGCATGCCAAGCCTGGGACCAAAACAAATACTTCAATTTATATTTGCACAAAAATGTAGCAGAATAATTAATAAATAATTAGTGAATGAAATTGGGTATGACAATTTCCTTTTAGTGAAACTGAAAGTGATAGAAAACTTACAATTAAGTTATTGTAGCAGTAATTAGCACTGTGTCTTGTGATGTAGCAAGAAAGCTTGCCTTTCTCCTACTGCTCAACCTTTTTTATGGGAAATTCGTAGCCAATCGTTCCAATTCTTTGTCAAATCACAAACGCCAGAGGTCACCTTGCACACGCCAAGGATCACTCTGCGCCAATGCTCTTAGCCAAAAGGCCTAGAGCCACTGCACCGTTCCTGGAAGTACTGCAATACCAGGTTCGTGCCATGGAGGTGGATGGGTCAGGTCCCCCACACACCTCCGTGGAGGTGGATGGGTCAAGCCACCCCACCCACCTCTCAACCTTTCCTCTACAACGTAATACTCAGCTGTTTAAAGTGATTGTGAAAGCACTTTCTTAATCAGCTGGTTTCTGTACAGTCAACAGCGCACTTTCAATTGCACTTCAGCAAAGGCTGAACAGCGTTTTACTACTTATAAATAAGTTTGTATTAAAAGTGTTAAATATTAGAAGCTGCTCAGCCCTTTCTATTCAGTACAATGAACACATTTATTATGTTAATTATATTGAGGATACAGTATGTTTGGGTACCAAAAAATAGACTTCAGTGTATAATTTTTCGTAAGATTTCTTTATTTTTTGAAATTTTACTGCTCCATTATTTTCTCAAAAATTACTGTCAAATTACACCCTGAATCACGAGATAAATAATAGACTCGGCTGTGAATGAGTTGTGTTGTCACACATTTCCATTATATTGCTCCATAAATTATATAGTTTATGTAAACAAATGAGGTAACTTGAATTATTTTTTTAGTTATTACAAGATACAAGCTAACTGCAGTATACAGTGCTAAAATTAGTTTTCAGGATTAAAAATAATTGAATGCATTTGATTGCAGAGAGATGAAAAAAATAATTGAATAGTGGTTCCTGTTTGACAAGTTGTGTTTTTTTTGCTTAGGAATTTGAAGCAGACTTGAAACAGATGGAGACAATAAAAGAACAGTATCAAAAAAAGAACTATGAGCAGGTCTGTACACAGATAAAAAAAATTTGCATTATTTATCTGTATTGAAAAGTGATATTTGGTGCCTTATAAATTGTTAAACTGTGCATAATAGCTCTGCCTTTTCTGTCTGATTTGTAGTTAGAGTGTGTGTATACATAAAGGACTCAAAAATCCATGGAGGCACCATCCAACATGTGCCCCACCGGGAATGCACTCTCCGATAACTCTTATTACTGATCTCACCGCATTATGTGGTGTGAGGGGAGGTTCAATCGCTAAAATATCAATGGTGACCTCTCACACCACTATCAGGCGTTTGCTCTTTGGGGAAAGCCAATACTTCTTGTAGATGCTGTCTACTTTTGGATGGGGGAGGGGGCAGGAGCCCACTGTTCCGGAATCATGCTAGAAATGCCCCATTGACCCCACTTTTTTAAAACGTTTGTTCTCGAGACATGGTGATGCTGCCAATACTGCATTCTTTTCCCATCCCGAGTGGTGGGCGACCTTCCCCTTGACCAGCTGCAGTCCTTGTGGTGATGGTGCTCCCACAATGATATTAGGCAAGGATTTCAGGACACTGACCCAGTGACAATGAAGGAAAGTGAATATATGTTCAAGTCAGGATGATGTGTGACGCAGAGGGGCCTCCTGATGGGGTTCTGACAACATTGTCCTTCTCAATGGTATAGAGCGAGGGAAGGGAGCTGTTGCCAAATTAACCTTAGTGAGTTCATGCAGTGCATCCTATAGCCACAGTGTACCAGTGATGGAGATGTGGATTAAAAACATAAAATGCTGGAAATATTTAACAGGTCTGGCAGCATCTGTGGTGATGTGCATACTGGATTGAGTGGCAGGGATGTTGTTCAAGTGAACTGCTCTGTCCTGGATAATATCAAATTCTTGAGCGTTATTGTAGCTGCACCCAAGTAGGAAAGTGATGAGTGTTTTTTTCACAATTCCTGATTTTAGCCTTGTAGATGGTGGATAATATTTAATATTTAAATATTTTCAGTTTTACTGAAGTCCGGGAATCATTTTTTTTAATGTTGTTGATATTTTACATTGAGTTGTATTTTGGCTGTTTCTTTTCCTGCAGTCTCAAATGATTCAGAAGTTTATGACAGAGATGCAGAGTCTACAAGAAGAGCTTCAGGACGTGGCAAAGAGTCAACTTGAGGCAGCGTCCCTCCGCAACCAGCAAGAACTCCAGTTGAAGAAGGAACATAAGCTAACTCAAGAGCTGAGGAGTAAATGCCAGGTGGGATGTCTTCTGTTTCCATGCTTTTATTTACAAAAAATGTTTTTATCAATGTTGAATGTTTTTGTCAAAATCAGTAGTTAGACTGTTAAAACGAAAGATTTGCATTTATATTTTGGACTACTTTGAAGAGTAAAGGAAAATTTGATGGGGGTGTATAACGGGCGGCCAATCCACTAGTGTCATTTTGTACACCCGCCGATGTTGACTATTCCCCCTGCTGTAGTGTTGAAATTGCCGATTAATACAACGTTGCAATTCCAAGATATAACTTTCCTGTTGGTATCTTTCTAAATGTGACTAGTCCCAAAATGAAGAAATAGTAATATATACAGAAAACCTGTCATTTGCTGATGGAGTTTTATGATTGCTAATGTACCAGCACATTTAAGATGACTTTTTTCATCTCTTTTTAAGTAATGCGTCTCAATAATGGTGTTACTTTCAGTGTCACTTTAATTAGCCTTTGCTTGATATCTCATATATCTTTGTTACTTCATTAAAAACAATAATTATTTTTGCAGCTTGTGTTATTGTTCACCATAGTTAGTCGGAGAATATGGTTACTCTTTTACCTGTCTCCACTGTATTCATGTTGCTGTATTTCTCTTTGTCTCGCCTTCTCTGCCTTTGTCTCTTTCTCTTCACTTCTCTCTTCCTAACTTTACTTTTTACTTTATCACTATCCTTTTCTGCTTCTCAGTCTTTTTTTACTTCTCTCCTTTTAGGTGGAGATGGCAGGGAATGGAGTCACCGATGGCTACAGGCTGCATTTGGGGTGGGATTGCAGGGAAATTGCAGTCCTCGGTGATTCCCTTCCCATGCCCTTCCCAATCGCTCATACTTCTACCTACCCATTCACAGCCATTACATCCCCAAAGCTACTCACCCTCACTGTGTCCTCCACTTCCTACCATCCCCCCTCCACATTATCCCCATCTTTTTCCCTTTGATCTACCCTGTACCTTGCCCTCTTCCTTGCTCTGCTGTCACACATCTTACCTTTAGCCATCCATCCATTTCCCCCCCAACGGTGGATGGTGCGGGGCCATAAGCCCTCGCCTTCTTAACCTCTTTTCCTTCTCCCTTCTCTCTTTCTTCCTTTCTATTTGTTTCCCTCAAAGAGGCTTTGATTGCTTTCAAAATTCTATTTGTTTTTTTCTAAAGTAATCAAATTAGTATGAGGTAACACACTGTCTGTCTCATAGATGTTAGCAATTATATCTCTAGCTCATAGCTGTCAACAAAACACCAGTGGATAATTAATTGGCTTCAAAATTCAACCGGTGTTTTGAATATTGAATTAATATAAACATCATGGGCGAGAAATTGGGCTCAGTAGCACTCGTTAGGAATCCAAAATGGCATCCGTGGCACCCACGCATACTTCTGATGCGAAGCGTGCTGGACGCCATCTTGTTGAAGGCGTTCGATTGCGTGCAAGTATGCAGAGCAAGCGGGTCGTGGCTACCATTTTGGAACTCCACGCTTCAGCTGACACCCTCTCTTAAGCTTACACAGCTGACTATATGTTAAGCAGCAGGAAGGACACCCACCTGTGATATTTAGATGGATCATCAACTACTTACAAGTTAGTTGCTGGTTGAGTTGTTCTGGCTGTTGCTACAATTCTACATGTTTTTGGTGCTTTTCATAGTTGTTTTAAGTTTCGAAAGTCTAAAGGGAATGGTGTGGCAGATGCTAAAGTATTTTTGGCTGACTTCAAGGCTTCTGCACAAACCAGTTGATCCCAGACATGGGTGGCCTACTGGGCATTTCTCTTGGAATCGAGCACCAATGGGAGAATGAGCAGAGGCCATGGAGTGCAGAACAAATTCCAGTAGAGGGAGGGGGGAAAAGGGTTCTCAGCAGGAGGCCATGTCACCAGGGGTGTTCAGGGAGCAATTCTCCTACCTGAACCTCAGCGACGACCAATGTTTGAGATGTTTACACTTCACTAAGGAGGTTGTCACTGAAATCTGCCAACTGCTGTAACCACCACTCCAACCTCAGAGCTGGGCGAGGACTGCATTGCTGTGAAGGTGACCGTGGCTATGAACTTTTATGCATCTGACTCCTTCCAAGCTGGTGCTAGAGATATTAGCAACATTTCTCAGTTTGCCGTCCACTTCCACTGAGGCTCTCTATTCAAGGAGAGATAACTTCATTTCACTCCCTCTTGCCACAGACAAACAGGCGGAGCGAGCACGAGGGTTTGCAATGTTTGCAGGCTGCCACATGGTGCAGGGTGCCATTGACTGCCCACACATTGCTTTGCGGGCACTGCATTTCAACTCTGCCATGTACAGTAAGTGAAAGGGATTCCAATCCCTCAACGTCCAGCAGGTCATTATGCAGGTCAATGCCCGGTATCTTGGCAGTAGTCATGATGCCTTCATTCCATGGCAGTCTGCTGTGCCAGCTGTATTTGAGTCACCACGCCAAAAGGGTGGCTACTGGTTGACAATGGCTATCCGCTGACGACATGGCTCATGACTCCAGTTCACAATCCATGCAGACATGTTCACCACTCATACAATGAGAGCTAAGCTGCCACAAGAAATGTGATAGAGGAAACCACGCTGAAGTAACGATTCTGCTGGCGGGAGGAGCCCTGCAGTGCTCGACTGAGCAGGTCTCAAGATTCTCAAGATTCGGCATGCTGCACAACGTTGCTGTTATGTCTCAAATAAAGCAATGTGACTGAGTACTGTAGACTTGAGTAAGTGTGACCTTAGTCTCTCTATTCTGACTCCATAGTGCTGGCACAGCATGGGAGGCCTGCTTATAAGCAGTGCTCCCAAGGGATGCTGGGATCCCTTGGGACTCCAACAGATGCGCCCTCTGGTGGCGGTAGAATTCTGGTTACAAGGTGTTGCATACATAACAGTTACCATCCTGAGGGAACAGCCCTTGCCATCACTAATCGGGTGAGAAGCTGAGGAGCAGGAACACGAGGAGGAGAAGGAGGACGTAGGAAAGGAGGAAGCAGAAGAAGAAGGGAGGGTGCAATCTAGACAGCCCCTTTCTGCCCAGGCTGTACATGAAGAACTAATTCAAATGCGATACCAGTAATCTCAACCCCAATTCCCCATTCACCAACAGTACCTCACTCCTTACTTTCCCTCTGTCACTGACGATCACATCATCCTCTTGGCCACAATGCAAAAATAAAAGCCAACACAATATAAACATTCCACAATATAAATTTGTAGATAAAATCATGCCATATTGCATACAAACATAAACTAATCACCCTTGAGCATTCCCTTAGTGCCTGTCTACCGTGTACCTTTGCCTGTCCTAATCCTCCTTTGCAATGTTACCCCAGTGGCTGCAGCATGGCTGATGGAAGGCTGCTGATTTTCAGTGGATGGCCTTGGAGGACGACCTTGAGCAGCTCTGGGCCTAGAAGGCCTGGCTTCAGTCTGTCCCATCTTGACATGGGCGGCAACAGTCTAGGTTGGCTGGCAAACAGGTAACAGGAAGGACACTGGCGGAGTGGCAGAGGTAGGAGCACGAATGCTGTTATCCTTAGATAGGACCGCAGATTCGTGCTCCATGGAGCCACAGCCACGGGCCACTCCCCCAGGGTGCGCCACAGCAATCCTAGTAATTTGTTGGAGGAACCAATGACCAAAATAAATGGTGGACAAGGCCCTCCCCTTTAAGGGCAGACTGGGTGCCCCAGCCACCACAACCCATGCACACGTGTTCACCATTCATACAATGAGCGCTAAGCTGCTACAAGAAATGTGATAGAGCAAATCATTGGCACGCTGACCCGCTTTGCGACCCGCAAAGCCTTCGGTGGCATTTCCCCGCATCAACCTCACTCCCGCGGGGCAATTTCTCCCGTGGAGCATATAGGCGTCAGTGCGTGGCGATAAGGGGCACACCAATGACATCATCGCCGCGGTGGCTGCTGTCTGGTGCAAAAACTACGGGACGCGGCACAAAGCCGTTTTCGCCGCCACCATCCTTGGGTAATTCCGGACGGATCGCTTCCACTGCCTGCCCCCGGGCGCTAACAAGCCTTTCAAAAAGAGGTAATTTTGGCCCCTATGTGTCTAATTTCAGGTGTATGTTTAAAATTGCCCCCATTGTCTCAGTTTGAAGTAGACTGTAAGCAGTGACATTCCACAGAGTGGCTCATCCAGCTTTAATAGGCCTCTTCAATGTCTGCCCTATTAACAAATAATGGTTTAGTCTCAGTGGTCACAGATTGTTGCTTTTTAAAACTGTGTGCAATTTCTTTGTTTTAAAATGCAACACTTAGATATAACTCATTCCCAAATCCTTATGTGAAGAAAAAAAATGCTCAAAAATACCAAAACATGATCATAATTTTTTCGGTTATTCAGACAATGAAGTAGATAAATTTTATGTTTAGTAGACAGGAAAGCAGTCAGTTTCTAAAACTGATCTCGCCCAAATGGAAAATTGCATGTTTTAGAGTCAGAAAATATGAATAGCCTATATAGCTCAGTAACGACTTTGTAGTTTATGCTTTAAACTCATAGAGGCATTAAATATTTTCTGTCTGTCTATCTGACTCAAGCGTGACTATTATTCACTAGTTAAGAAAGAAGGAATTTGCATTATTATGGCGTCTTATCATGTTTCCAAAATGCCCCTGTGCATTTCACATGCAGGAAAATTACTTTTTGCACACGGCAAGGTCCCACAAACAGTGATGATTGACTAAGAGGAGTGAGGGCTGCCAACTGAAACCTTTCCCAATCGTGCAATTAGTTCTGTGTTGTGCAGTTCATCTTTGAATCTCCATTTCTAGACATCAGGGGGCACAAAAAGAGAAGGATACAATGGTATTGAAAATCCATGGGAGCTCCTCACGGCATAAGTTCTGGGATGTATCTACCTAGAACTCCTGAACCCATCAGATTTTCCAAGGTATGGGGAATATTCTCTACTTTGCATATCAATGCCACAACTACGAGCACATTTTGGGCACCCACCCACCAATATTGCCTTTAAGCTGCGCCATTGCGCAACGCTCTGGACCTCCCACGCAGCTAGCTCACCAGCTTTTCAATGGGAAAAACTGCGCAGGCACAATATTTTGAATGGGCCACACAGCCCCTTAACAGGGCCATGCACCCAAGAAAAAATTAAAGGGAACATTGTCACCCACCTTTGTAATCCACATACTACAATTTACTCTTCCGGGTATGGGTAGGGAGCAATGACAGGGGAGAAAGGATGGCTCTTTTTATATTTTATCCCCTTTCCAGGTTCAAACCTCAATGACCAGTTAAGAAGGGTTAACTGGGTCATGTAAGTCTTTTCCAATATATCAATCAATTTTGATAAGCAGATATGTCGGAAATTATGATCATTTTTTACATGTTCTGATGAAATTAGAGCAGGGATGGGCAATTATTTGGGCTGAAGGACCACTTAACAAGTTTGGTGAGCCGTTGAGGGCTGTACACCAATGATCCCCCCTAAGTTGTGCACTAATCGCGTGGTTCCGTGTAGACCGCTCACCAGCTCCTGCCACTGAAAGAGGTTTTTGCTTTCTCAAATTATTTGCTTTTGAAGTCTAGCAACAATACCAACCAGTTACCGAATGGCAAAACTAAACTTGTCTGGAGTACATGATCCCATTTAAAACTTTACTTGTTTACCTTTTTTAAGTTCCTATTTTCATTGCGAAATATGTAATATTTTGGTGTTCATTTTCTCAGAGCATGTAGTTTCTTTTCAAATTCTTTCCTTTTTTCAACTTTTCTCCATGTTCGCATGAGCTAACTTTATCAAGGGCTCTTCACTCTGCTATAAAAAAAACACCAGAAACCCAAGCATGAAGAAGTTGTGTGCTGGAGTGAAAGTGAAAAAGAGAGATAATGGGCCCAAATTTTCCCAACCCCTTTTTTCGGCACACTCTCCCGAGATGCGCTGGAAACGGCGCCGAGAAACTTACTCACGATTTGGGCCACTCTGTTGTGTGTCCCGGGTCCTGGCGTGGCACTCCTCGTGGAGTGGGGGGGCGGAGCTACAGCCCTGTGCCGAAAACAGTGCTGGCAGCTGCGCGCATGCGCAGTAGAGCGGACGCACATGCGCAGTAGCTCCTTCCTATGATTGTGATGATGATGCCTGCAGAACACATCCCGCCCATATCCCAGGCCGAATGGCCTGCCGCACAGGCCAGCCGTTGAGGGCTGCAAGAAACAGGTTAGTACGACTGAGTTTTGATCAGGGCGAGAGAGAGGGGGAGAGGTTGGTCGTCTTTGGCTGCAGTCTAGTGGTTTGGACTGAGGATAGCTTGTCGTGTAGCGACGTCACTTGCCATGCTGGGCTGGCTTTGCATTCGTTTGGTTGGGTGGCGGTTTGCCAAAGAGTCTCTGCAGTACCGTGTGTTGCGCTGGACTTTGGTGTCCTTCCACACGTGGCCTGCCTGGCTCTAGTATACTGTCCCCGTACGTCTCGCCGCCTTCGCTGCTTCCTGCTTTTATCCTCCGACACTCCGCGCTGCCCAGCCACTGCTTCTGGCCTTTCTATTTCTCTTGCTCCGATATCGCCTGTCCCTCTGGCGCTCTCTCTCTCTGAATCGGGACTCAAGAACGGTGTAAGCCGAGCCCGGGATCTAGCGCACACGTGCACCCACCCATCCATCCGTCCATCTGTGCTAGCCCGCGCGGGTTGGTCGTGAGGACAGCGGTGTGCATGTTGTGCTAGAGATACCGGCCGGCGTCGACAAAATACCTTTCTGCCTACGACCTACGACCCCAGGGCTGAACTCGGGCGTGTTGGCCGATCTCTGAACTCCTTTCAGGGCTAAATGGAGTCGTCTGTGGTCCCTCACGCAAGAGAGCCAAAGCCCCATGCCTCTGCCAGGTTTCAGGTTGCCGTTTTTAAAGCCCGACCAAAAATCCAAAAAAAGGGAAAAAATTTCCGCCCGAAAAGGGTTGAAAGTCGGTGGGGCGGCAGCCGCATTATCCCGCACCTATCCCAAGCCGAAGGGACTCCCGCATGGCCAGCCGCTGCCGAGTTTAGTTGAAGGTGGGATTTACTTCAGTTTTTTATTTGTTAATTTAATTATTTACTTCAGTTCTTTATTTTTTATTGAAGCTTATTACTTTTTGTGCTTTGTTTGGTGCTTGGTGGTGCTTTAAATGTAGTTACTTGCACCGATTCCTTAACTCTAGGTAAGGTTTTTCTGTGCGGACAGAAGTGGCAACATACACTGACCTAAGTTAGTTTGGAGCAACTATTTGCTGGCCAAACTCGCTTAAATGGCCAAAACAGGCGTAAGTGGCTGGGAACGCCCTCTTTTGGGGAAAAAAAACGAAACAAAAAAAAAACCTAACTAACTCACTTATACTAGTGCAAATTAAATGGCCAGAATTGCAACTAAAAAGATACTCCAGAAAAATCAAATTGCTCCAAAAAAAAACAGCAACTCCTGGGAAAATTGGGCCCAATGAGTGTGCATATTTGTTCAAACTGGGACCAGTTTAAATGGAGCAGTGTTGACTCAAGAGGTTGGGTTTATTTATCATACAAACAGTCTCTTAATTTAACCTCATTAAATGTCAAAAGAGTGCTCTTTTTGACCAAGTCACCATATCAGCAAAGTTTGATAAGGAATTATTGGGCTTTCTGATGCATGGATGGATTTTTTGAAAATGCTTTGCTTTATAACTTGAACAAATAATATAGACTACAAAGACCAAAAGTGGAAGGGGAGAAAATACCTTTTCTCTTGAAAAAATAAAAGGAAAGCAAATAGAGGGGATGGGTTTCACCTTCTAATACTTTTTATACACGTCAAATAAATTTCAACCACAACTGACAAAAAAAATCATTTATTTTCTGCTTGTGAGTTAATGCCTGAGCTCTTGTTTAGCCTGGCAATGCACTCTATTTGTTATGAAGGGATGGTCAGAATTGGTTGTGGTTAAATAAGCAATGGGGATAAAAGTGGATTTCATTTCTCATGTGACTGACTTTCAGGGTTGCACAACTCCATCAAGAGGCAAAAACAACGACCCAGCAATAAATCTGTTTAGGGGCCATGCTGCCATCAGTAAAAAGCCCTCACCCGGGGGGCCGTGGCCCAGTCCGCGACTCCCAGTCCTCTTTTGTCCACCAGCCACCAGTCTCCATATTTTTGCCTCCCGTCTCGAAGGCTCATTTCAGCCTCGGAGACAATGACCCACATCCTGACATTATGTGGGGCTGGGGGTCAGCTGCAGCAGACGTGGTTTGAAGCCAGGCCTTGGCATGCTGGACAGAAACTATTGGCGGGCCAGATACGGCCTGTGAGCTGTATTTTATTCGCCACTGGATTAGAGTATCTTGGCCTGTTCTCATCTTAACATTTGTAGCATGTTAACCATAACTAGAGCCATAAACATGGTTTTCATGTTATCGTAAGGATTGTCTCTGCAGGCTGCTTGACTAGTTTCAAAAAATAAAGTGACTTATTCATCTGGCCCTTCAGGCCGGTTGGGGGACAGTTTTATAATACCTGTGGTGCCAGTGCTGTCAGTTTATGCCTTTGAGAAGGTTCTGTGGCTTTGCTTTCTTATTGAGCTGCTTTTGCAGAATTCAGTGTTAACCCCAAGGTTTTCCAGAATTCCATAATGGGTTTCAAGAGCCCACTGTGCTGCAGTCTGTTCTACTCCTTTGATTTCTGTCACCATTATTAATCTTACAGAATTTGTCATTAGATCACGCAGTACTAAGGGTCTCTAATCTCAGTACAAGAGATTAGCATTGCAATGCTTTCGTTAAGCTTAATTCGCATAGAATGGTTATAACATTTTATACAGCACAAAAATATTTATTTTTACTCCTAGAATCTTGAGGAAAAGGTAAAAAGTCTTCAAAGTTGCAAAGAAGTAACTGAGCACAAACTGAAGGAAGCCAGCTTGGAGTCACAGCAGGTGGGAGAATGTGTTCTGTGAGATACTTGTTTTTGTATCCTTTATGTCCGACATTAATAAGACATCTTGTCAATCTTACGAACATTGGGGCAGATTTTGTGACCGGTGGCATACCTACAGAGTATGCCGCCGGCATCCAAATTGAATACGAACTTACCTGATGGGGACCCTCCTTCGTGAATCATAGTATCATAGAACTTTAAGGCACCAGAAGGAGGCGATTTGACCCATCGTGTTTGTGCCGGCAGAAAAAGAGCCATCCAGTCTAATCCCACTTTCCAGCTCTTAGGGCTCAATTTCCCCCAGTGATTTACGCTGTTTTTTTGGAGCAGGCTGCTCTTTTTGGCCTAAGTTGAAAAACCACAGTTTCCACAATCAATTTGCACCAGTGTAACTCAGTTATGATTTTTTTAAGTCCGTTTTTTTTTCAGCCAAAGGGGGCGTAACCAGCCACTTACGCCACTTCTGGCCATTTAGGGAAGTTTGGCCAGCTGAAAGTTACTCCAGTTCTGATTAGGCCAGCGTATGTGGCCTCTCCAGAAAAACCTTCCTGAGAATTAAGGAAATCGGCGCAGGTAAGGAAAGCGTTGCAGCAAATGCCCGGACACACTGTAAGAATTGAAAAACACATAGCAGCAACCTACCAACCCTGTCCAAAGGCTGTCTGATCCCAATCTCAGTCCCCGGTTCACACACACACAGTCCGGTCCCAGAGGGGGTGGCGGGGGAGGAGAGAGAGCAAGAGATAGATAGATATCTTTAAAATCGGGTTAGGCCATGCCAAAATGAACAAATCCAACGAGGAAACTTAGAAAAAAAATTTTGGGTGTACTTGGGCCCCAAAATATCGGGCGTAACTCTTCAAGTACGCCAAAAAAATGCTTTGCGGAAAATTGAGCTCTTAGTTTGTAGCCTTGGAGGTTACGGAATTTCAAGTGCATATCAAAGTACTTTTTAAATGTGGAGCTTTTCTACTTGTACCACCCTTTCAGGCAGTGAGTTCCAGACCCTCACTACTTTCTGGGTGAAAAAAGGTCTCCTCAACTCCCCTCTAATCCTTCTATCAATTACTTTAAATCTATGCCCCTTGGTTATTTCCCCTCTGCTGGGGGAAATAGGTTTTTCCTATCCATTCTGTCCAGGCCGCTAATAATTTTATACACCTCAATTAAATCTCCCCTCAACCTCCTCTGTTCCAAAAGAAAACAACCCCAGCCTATCCAATCTTTCCTCATAGCTAAAATTCTCCAGTATTAGCAGCATCCTTGTAAATCTCCACTGTACCCTCTCCAGTGCAGTCACTCCTGTAATGTGGTGACCAGAACTGTACACAGTACTCTAGCTGTGGCCTAACTAGTGTTTTATTCAGTTCAAGCATAACCTCCCTGCTCTTATATTCTATGCCTCGGCTAATAAAGGAAAGTATCCTATATGCCTCCTTAACCACCTTATCTACCTATCCTGCTACCTTCAGGGATCTGTGGACAGGCAGTCCAAGGTCCCTCTGTTCCTCTACACTTCTCAGTATCCTACTATTTATTGTTTATTCCCTTGCCTTGTTAGCCCTTCCCAAATGCATTACTTCACACTTCTCTGGGTTGAATTCCATTTCCCATTTTTCTGCCCACCTGACCAGTCCGTTGATATCTTCCTGCAATCTACAGCTTTCTTCTTCATTATCAAGCATATGGCCAATTTTAGTATCATCTACAAACTTCTTAATCATACCCCCTACATTCAAGTCTAAATCATTGATATATACCACAAAAAGCAAGGGACCTAATACTGAGCCCTGCAGAACCCCACTGAAAACGGCCTTTCAGTCACAAAAACATCCGTCGACCATTACCCTTTGTTTCCTGTGCCACTGAGCCAATTTTGGATCCAACTTGTCACTTTCCCTTAGGCTTTTACTTTTCTGATGAGACTGCCATGTGGGACCTTGTCAAAGGCCTTTCTAAAATCCATGTAGACTACATCAAAGGCACTACCCTCATCAACCCTCCTTGTTACCTCCTCAAAAAATTCAGTCAAGTTAGTCAGACATGAGCTTCCCTTAACAAATCCATGTCGACTGTCCTTGATCGCCTTTCTAAATGATGATTAATATTGTCCCTCAGAATTTTTTACGACAATTTTCCCACCACTGAGGTTAGGCTGATTGGCTTTTAATTAGTCGGTCTATCCCTTTCTCCCTTTTTAAAAAATGACACAACATTAGCAGTCCTCCAGTCCTCTTGCATCACACCTGTAGCTAGAGAGGATTGAACCTCCGCTATATCCTCCCTTGCTTCCCTTAACAGCCTGAGATACATTTCATTTGGGCCTGGCGATTTATCTACTTTAAAAAATGCTAATCCCCTTAAAACTTCCTCTCTCACTGTGTTTATTTCATCTAATATTTCACACTACTCCTCCTTAACTACAATGTTTGCACGTCCCTCTGCTTTGTGAAGACAGATGCAAAGTATTCATTAGAATCATACCTATGTCTTCCGCCTTCACACACAAACTTCCTTTTTGGTCTCTTATAGGCTTTCTTTAGTTATCCTCTTGCTCTTTATGTATTTATACAGCATCTTAGGGAAATTGATGGGATTGAAGGCCAATAAATCCCCAGGGCTTGATAGTCTGCATCCCAGAGTACTTAAGGAAGTGGCCCTAGAAATAGTGGATGCATTGGTGATCATTTTCCAACAGTCTATCGACTCTGGATCAGTTCCTATGGACTGGAGGGTAGCTAATGTAACGGCACTTTTTAAAAAAGGAGGGAGAGAGAAAACGGGGAATTATAGACTGACATCAGTTGTGGGGAATATGTTGGAATCAATTATTAAAGATGAAATAGCAGCGCATTTGGAAAGCAGTGACAGGATCGGTCCAAGTCAGCATGGTTTTATGAAAGGGAAATCATGCTTGACAAATCTTCTAGAATTTTTTGAGGATGTAACTAGTAGAATGGACAGGGGAGAACCAGTGGATGTGGTGTATTTGGACTTTCAAAAGGCTTTTGACAAGGTCCCACACAAGAGATTGGTGTGCAAAATTAAAGCACATGGTATTGGGGGTAATGTATTGACGTGGATAGAGAACTGGTTGGCAGACAGGAAGCAGAGAGTCGGGATAAACTGGTCCTTTTCAGAATGGCAGGCAGTGATTAGTGGGGTGCCGCAGGGCTCAGTGCTGGGACCCCAGCTATTTACAATATACATCAATGATTTAGATGAAGGAATTGAGAGTAATATCTCCAAGTTTGCAGATGACACTAAGTTGGGTGGCGATGTGAGCTGTGAAGAGGATGCTAGGAGGCTGCAGGGTGACTTGGACAGGTTAGGTGAGTGAGCAAATGCATGGCAGATGCAGTATAATGTGGATAAATGTAAGTTTATCCACTTTGGTGGCAAAAACACGAAGGCAGAATATTATTGGAATGGCGGCAGATTAGGAAAAGGGGAGGTGCAACGAGACCTGGGTGTCGTGGTACATCAGTCATTGAAAGTTGGCATGCAGGTACAGCAGGCGGTGAAGAAGGCAAATGGCATGTTGGCCTTCATAGCTAGGGGATTTGAGTATAGGAGCAAAGAGGTCTTGCTGCAGCTGTACAGGGCCTTGGTGAGGCCTCACCTGGAATATTGTGTTCAGTTTTGGTCTCCTAATCTGAGGAAGGACGTTCTTGCTATTGAGGGAGTGCAGCGAAGGTTCACGAGACTGATTCCTGGGATGGCAGGACTGACATATGAGGAGAGACTGGATCGACTGGGCCTGTATTCACTGGAGTTTAGAAGAATGAGAGGGGATCTCATAGAAACATATAAAATTCTGACGGGACTGGACAAGTTAGATGCAGGAAGAATGTTCCCAATGTTGGGGAAGTCCAGAACCAGGGGTCACAGTCTAAGGATAAGGGGTAAGCCATTTAGGACCGAGATGAGGAGAAACTTCTTCACTCAGAGAGTTGTTAACCTGTGGAATTCTCTTCCGCAGGGAGTTGTTGATGCCAGTTCGTTAGATATATTCAAGAGGGAGTTGGATATGGCCCTTACGGCTAAAGGGATCAAAGGGTATGGAGAGAAAGCAGGAAAGGGGTACTGAGGTGAATGATCAGCCATGATCTTATTGAATGGTGGTGAAGGCTCGAAGGGCCGAATGGCCTACTCCTGCACCTATTTTCTATGTTTCTATGTTTTCCTTGATTTTTACTTGCCAATATTTTCCCATGCTCTCTCTTTGCTTGTGGACTTGCTCTCTGACACTGTGTACTCGAGGGCAGTAGTGGCCCACGGATCCCAGGGGCGCAGCGTGTGCAGAAGTGTACCTGGGATCACGTGGGCCTGGTCCTCCATTTCAGATCACCGAAGGGAAAATGTCTACCTCCAATATTTGGTAACGTTCTTTATATTACATAAATACAACAACACCCAAACAAAAAACTGAAAAATCTGTACATTAATCATTGGAGATGTTTCGGACAGTTTTATAATTCATTACATCATATTCCAGAGCTATTATAATGAGTAACTGACTCTTTCTAATCCCCTTATGCTGATGAAAACAGGCCCTATGCATGTTTGCATCAGCCTTAAAAATGTTATACATAGTTGCTGGGCAGATGGTGGGCAATTAGCCCAACTCTGCGCCAGCAATTGGGTTTCCAAGGTGGAGTGTGTAAGGTCCTTACTCTACAGTATGAAACCACACGAGGCACATTCTGGGGACATGGTCACTCTGTGACCTTAACTCTTTATTCACAGGACTCTGAAGAAGATGACCCTGCATGGGACCTCCCTTTTTATACCTGTGTGTATAATTGTCCACTGTGATGGCATGAATGTCCGTTCAGCCTGCCATTGTCTCTGTTGAAGTCCTACTCGGGTCTGTTGCTGGGGACTGCCCCTGCGGGGCTCTGAATGGCATTGATGATGTTGACTCCCTGATCCATCGCCGTGTTAGAGGCAGAATTGCGCGCGTATATTATTTTCGTCTCTTACTCCCCCGCCATGAAAGTTTGAGCTATCAACGCCGCCT
This sequence comes from Pristiophorus japonicus, assembly GCF_044704955.1. Lineage (NCBI taxonomy): Eukaryota > Metazoa > Chordata > Chondrichthyes > Pristiophoridae > Pristiophorus > Pristiophorus japonicus. The sequence goes on along the minus strand of NC_091982.1, from coordinate 196,979,854 downwards.
CCAAGGTCAAATCCTTGGTCTCAATTAATTTGTGGTAAATTCCCGCATGACCGATGCCCTCGATAAAGAAGTCCCTTAGCATCTCCCCCTTGCAGGCGTCTGTGAACTTAGAGGCTGGCCAAACGCCAGAGGTCTGCTACGAAGTCCAGTATGCTCTGTCCTTCACGACGTCGGTGGGTGTAGAATCTGTGTCAGGCCTTATGTATGCTACTCGCCGGTTTGAGATGCTCCCCGATCAATTTGCTAAGTTCTTCAAAGGTTTTGTCCGCCGGCTTTTCGGGTGTTAGTAAGTCCTTCATGAGCGCGTAAGTCTTTGGTCCTCAGCTGGTCAAAAGATGAGCCCTTCGCTTGTCAGCCGCTGCATCCCCCAGCCATTCTTTCGTAACGAAGCTTTGCTGAAGCCTCTCGACAAAATCGTCCCAGTCTTCCCCAACACAGTACCGTTCCTCTGTGCTACCGGTGGCCATTCTCATGGGTCGTGAATTCCAGTTTCTCGTCGCCAATGTAAGGTCCTTTGAAACCACACGAGGCACATTCTGGGGACAAGGTCACGCTGTGACCTTAACTCTTTATTCACAGGACTCCAAAGACGATGACCCTGCACGGGACCTCCTTTTTTATACCTGTGTGATCAGGTAAGGAGTGTCTCCCACAAGTTCACCCCTTGTGGTCAAGGTGTGCATCTAGGTTGAGTGTATACAGTAATACAGTGGTGTTACATTGTGGTTACATACATGACAGAGCGGATGATCTGTCGAGTCATAACTTGACAGATCGCAAATTCATGATTTAGCGCATGCGTCTGCGAACATCCCAAACTTGCGGTCTATTTCAAAGGCGGTATGATGGCGTACTCTGAGAGTACACCATCATACCCACCGCAAATTCTGACCCTATGTGTCATAGTTTTGCTGTCTTGGAAGCACTATATGGAACTATACTATCACAGTGCTGTGTATCAACAGTATGAATCCCATTATGCCATTAAAGGAGAAAGAGAGTGCAATTATTCTCCCATCAATTACCTAAAAAAATTTAAATAATATTAAACCCATAGCAGCTCCGCTCACTTACATTCAAGATGATGCTGCAGACTAGTGTGAATGGCAAACTAATTCTGGCTTTATTATCTGCCTGATCAGAATTTAGATCAGTCCATTGTACAGTTTTCTATAAATAAGTTGAATCAGTTGGGATTCACATTGGTAGCCCTTTAAGCCAGTGTTATCATAGCAGATTTGGCTCTGAGTGGAGACCCAAAATGATGGTTATTCAAGGGAGGGAAAGTTACAGTAGTAGAAGATCTATCCTTCAAAAATTCAGTTTTGCTGGCTCCAGTAGTTGGACTTACTTCCAACTGAAAAACACATTTCCACAGTTTGAGGAAACCATGATTTAGCCAAGTGAAGAAATGTATGTATTGAAATTATTTACTCTTAAACATTACTTTTTTAAACTGTTCTCTCTCTTGAAATTAATCTAAATTAAATTAAATGTAGGAATTGTTGGTGCTCCCCCCCCCCCTGCCCCGGCCACATGAGTTGGAAGTGGATTTAGAAATAGAAAATGTATTACCCAAGGATCTTATAGTATATTTTTTCTACCAGTCGTATGCAAAAATTGGGATATGCAATGTATATTTTGTGTTGCGATAGAAATTTGAGAGTTTATACAAGGAAGGTGAATATGTTATTCCACCCATGCTGTAACTTTACTTAATTTTTAAGCTAAGTTTAATATGTTTAAACATTGTATATCCCGCATGAATGGAATTCTGCCCCACTAAAAACTGCATTCTAGGCTAAATCATGGTTTCCTCAACTTGTGGAGATTTGTTTTCCAATATCAGTGGAAGTAAATCCAACTACTGGAGCCAGCAAAACTGAATTTTATTTAGGCACACTATAAACTATTCATCACATTCGAGGACTATTTAGTTCTGATCCCATCAGAGATCATTTTCACATTTAGTTTTCCTATTTTTCAGGAGACATTTTTGCTCAAAAGAAATGTTAATTATTTCCAAGTATTGAAAATAAACATTATAAATAAATACTACTCAATTATTTCTACTGCTGAATAAAATCTATTACAGATTGCAGTACTGAAAACTTAGCTTCAGTTACCTCAACTTAGCAGGGATTTATGCTATATTTTTTATCAATAAATGTTTCTGCCCCAGTTTTCTCTTAACCCGAAGGGACTGAATTATTCTGCGGAATGGTTTCACAGTTGCAAGCAGCTCTTCAATAATTTGAACAAGTGACCATTCTTAATATGAATGCCTAGATAGCGACTATTGGCAAGCTATTTGATTGTGGCAGGCCTCACCGCTTAGCCCAATTCTGTCTTTGTCGACATGCAGCGTTCCAACTGGGTGTCGCTGGATAATGATCAGGAGGAAGAACCCTGGCTGGTTCTGGCCGCCCAAAGCATGGGGACACTGAGTCAGTTGTAGTATTCCCCATATTTATCCAGCTGCAATCAGCTCACTCATAACACAACAGGGATGGAACCTGGGCATTCTTGGTTTGTATGGTTCAGTCATATTCATTGCTGTGCGTTTACTCACTCAGAAATGGGGAGAACTACAAAAGTAGTTAATATTGAATGCAGTTATCTGAAAATGTGCATGCTATATACATGCACACTACATAGAGATGTCTTTAATATGTAGTGATATTTAGGGCAGTGTTGCTACCTGTGATGTTATCTGACTGCAGATCAGTGCTAACCTGGAGGAAGCACATCAGTGGTTTAAGTCCAAATTTGATAGTTTGCAAGCAGAACTGATAAAGACACGTGGAATGGATCCATCAAAAAAACAATTGTATGATGGAGAAAATGTAATCAAGACTGGCACACAAGAACTATGTTCAAGGTCAAGACAAAGAGCAAAGGTTGGAGTCACCTTTTTAAGATATTTTTCCATAATAATGGGTTAAGCTTTGGGAACATTGGAAAATGCTACAATTACATTTTCCAACAACAATAAGATGTACTAGGTTAAGTTTTCCTCTTCATTATTTGTTATTAAAACATGTCTTCCATAAACCTGGTCTAAGAACTGCCGAAATGTTTCATCAACATGACTATCGGCGGAGAATCCGTCCCACCTCCACTTCCGATCCTCACCAGCACCGAATTCTGGTCCGATCTGAAAAAAACGTCAAAGAGAAGAAAATCAATCAATAGCCCGCCTCATTGGACTCGACGATAAAAACTTCTTAAAAAAAACTAAATGTGCGACAACTTTCTGGCGGGCATGCATTTCGGCCCACACAGGATTATCAGTTGCCTAAAGATACCAGTCACATAGGGCCCGACTTCGGTGGACCACCCAATCCTCGGCAGTCTCGCGGTGGTCGCTCAATCTTCACCGCCCGGTACCGCTGGGGCGGAGTGCTGGCAACATTGGTCCGGACGGTCCTGAGCGGTGCATCAGTGGAGTGCGACGGACAGTCTGCTCCAGTAAGGTGTCAGGGACTCGGGACTCTTTGGGTCCCGAGTTCTGCGCACAGGCGCTCTTCCATCGACTTCAGTTTCCCCACCACCACCACCACCCACCCCCCGCCCCCGAGAAGCGCAGTCCGGAGGTCAGAGACTGCCGATGTCGGATCGCAGATAAGTGTCTCCAGGTAAGTTTTAGATTTTTAATTGTTTTGTGCAGTGTTTTTGATTTATTTATAATACTTAGGCTGTTGTGTGAATAAAATGTATTATTGTTATTTATTTATTTATTTCCACATTTTTCTGGGGGGGGGAATTAGATCTCTCTGTGGGGGGGGGATTTGATCTCTCTGGGGGGGATTTGATCTCTCTGGGGGGGATTTGATCTCTCTCTTGCGGGGGGGGGGGGGGAAGAGAAATAGATCGCTGGGGAGAGAATGGATTGCTGGGGGGGTTGGGCGGGGTGGAGGAACATTGTAGTTTACATGCCGGCGATACGCTACCAATGTTGGACTTTTGGGTTGTTCCGTGTGGGTGGACGGTATGCATACCGACCAGCGGTATGTCACGTACCAAAGTCAGGCCGGGCGGTATAGAAACATAGAAAATAGGTGCAGGAGTAGGCCCTTCGAGCCTGCACCACCATTCAATAAGATCATGGCTGATCATTCATCTCAGTACCCCTTTCCTGCTTTCTCTCCATACCCCTCGATCCCTTTAGCTGTAAGGGCCATATCTAACTCCCTCTTGAATATATCGAATGAACTGACATCAACAACTCTCTGCGGCAGGGAATTCCACAGGGTAACAACTCTCCGAGTGAAGAAGTTTCTCCTCATCTCAGTCCTAAATGGCCTATCCCTTGTCCTAAGATTGTGTCCCCTGGTTCTGGACTTTCCCAACATCGGGAACATTCTTCCCGCATCTAACCTGTCCAGTCCCGTCAGAATCTTATACGTTTCTATGAGATCCCCTCTCATTCTTCTAAACTCCAATGTATAAAGGCCCAATCGATCCAGTCTCTCCTCATATGTCAGTCCTGCCATCCCTGGAGTCAGTCAGGTGAACCTTTGCTGCAGTCCCTCAATAGCAAGCACATCTTTCCTCAGATTAGGAGACCAAAACTGAACACAATATTCCAGGTGAGGCCTCACCAAGGCCCTGTACAATTGCAGTAAGACCTTCCTGCTCTTATACTCAAATCCCCTAGCTATGAAGGCCAACATGCTATTTGCCTCCTTCACCGCCTGCTGTACCTGCATGCCAATTTTCAATGACTGATGAACCATGACACCCAGGTCTCATTGCACCTCCCCTTTTCCTAATCTGCCGCCATTCAGATAATATTCTGCCTTCGTGTTATTGCCTCCAAAGTGGATAATCTCACATTTATCCACATTATACTGTATCTACCATGCATTTGCCCACTCACCGAACCTGTCCAAACCACCCTGCAGCCTCTTAGCATCCTCCTCACAGCTCGCACCGCCACCCAGTTTAGTGTCATCTGCAAACTTGGAGATATTACACTCAATTCCTTCATCCAAATCATTAATGTATATTGTAAAGAGCTGGTCACTGCCTCCGATTCCGAAAAGGACCCGTTTACCCGACTCTCTGCTTCCTGTCTGCCAACCAATTCTCTATCCACGCCAGTACATTACCCCCAATACCATGTGCTTTGATTTTGTACACCAATCTCTTATGTGGGACCTTGTCAACGGCCTTTTGAAAGTCCAAATACAACACACCCACTGGTTCTCCCTTGTCCACTCTACTAGTTACATCCTCAAAAAATTCCAGAAGATTTGTCAAGCATGATTTCCCCTTCATAAATCCATGCTGACTTGGACCGATCCTATCACTGCTTTCCAAATGCACTGCTACTTCATCCTTAATAATTGATTCCAACATTTTCCCCACTACTGATAGGCTAACCGGTCTATAATTACCCGTTTTCTCTCTCCCTCCTTTTTTAAAAAGTGGTGTTACATTAGCTACCCTCCAGTCCATAGGAACTGATCCAGAGTTGATAGACTGTTGGAAAATGATCACCAATGCATCCACTATTTCTAGGGCCACTTCCCTAAGTACTCTGGGATGCAGACTATCAAGCCCCGGGGATTTATCGGCCTTCAATCCCCAACCCAATTTCCCGCCTAATAAGGATATCCTTCAGTTCCTCCTTCTCTCTTGACCCTCGGTCCCCTAGTACATCCGGAAGGTTATTTGTGTCTTCCTTCGTGAAGATAGAACCAAAGTATTTGTTCAATTGTTCTGCCATTTCTTTGTTCCCCATTATAAATTTACCTGAGTCCGACTGCAAGGGATCTATGTTTGTCTTCACTAATCTTTTTCTCTTCACATATCTATAGAAGCTTTTGCAGTCAGTTTTTATGTTCCCGGCAAGCTTTCTCTCGTACTCTATTTTCCCCCTCCTAATCAAACCCTTTGTCCTCCTCTGCTGAATTCTAAATTTCTCCCAGTCCTCAGGTTTGCTGCTTTTTTTGGCCAATTTATATGCCTCTTCCTTGGATCTAACACTATCCTTAATTTCCCTTATTAGCCACGGTTGAGCCACCTTCCCTGTTTTATTTTTACTCCAGACAGGGATGTACAATTGTTGAAGTTCATCCATGTGATCGATAAATGTTTGCCATTGCCTATCCACCGTCAACCCTTTAAGTATCATTTGCCAGTCTATTCTAGCCAATTCACGCCTCATGCCGTCGAAGTTAGCTTTCCTTAAGTTCAGGACCCTAGTTTCTGAATTAACTGTATCACTCTCCATCTTAATAAAGAATTCTACCATATGGTCACTCTTCCCTAACGGGCCTCGCACAACAAGATTGCTAATTAGTCCTTTCTCATTACACATCACCCAGACTAGGATGGCCAGCTCTCTGGTTGGTTCCTCGACATATTGGTCAAGAAAACCATCCCTAATACACTCCAGGAAATCCTCCACAGCATTGCTACCAGTTTGGTTAGCCCACTCAATGTAAATTAAAGTCGCCCATGATAACTGCTGTACCTTTATTGCGCACATCCCTTATTTCTTGTTGGATGCTGTCCCCAACCTCACTACTTACTACTGTTTGGTGGTCTGTACACAACTCCCACCAGCCTTTTCTGCTCTTTGGTATTCCATAGCTCCAACCATACCGATTCCACATCATCCAAGCCAATGTCCTTCCTTACTATTGCATTAATTCCCTCTTTAACAGTAACACCACCCCGCCTCCTTTTCCTTTCTGTCTGTCCTTCCTAAATGTTGAATACCGCTGGATGTTAAGTTCCCAGCCTTGGTCACCCTGGAGCCATGTCTCTGTGATGCCAATTACATCATATCCATTAACTGCTATCTGTGCAATTAATTCGTCCACGTTATTCCGAATACTCCTCGCATTGAGGCACAGAGCCTTCAGGCTTGTATTTTTAACACACTTTGCCCCTTTAGAATTTTGCTGTAATGTGGCCCTTTTGGTTTTTTGCCTTGGGTTTCTCTGCCCTCCACTTTTACCATTCTCCTTTCTATCTTTTGCCTCTGTCTCCCTTTTATTTCCCTCTGCCTCCCTGCATAGGTTCCCATCCCTCTGCCATATTAGTTTAACTCCTCCCCAATAGCACTAGCAAACACTCCCCCATGACATTGGTTCCGGTCCTGCCCAGGTGCTGACCGTCTGGTTTGTATTGGTCCCACCTCCCCCAGAACCGGTTCCAATGTCCCAGGAATTTGAATCCCTCCCTTCTGCACCACTCCTCAAGCCACGTATTCATCTGAGCTATCCTGCGATTCCTGCTCTGACTCGCACGTGGCACTGAGTAATCCTGAGATTACTACTTTTGAGGTCCTACTTTTCCATTTGGCTCCAAGCTCCCTAAATTCGTCTCGTAGGACCTCATCCTGTTTTTTTTACCTGTATCATTGGTACCTATATGCACCATGACAGCTGGCTGTTCACCCTCCCTTTTCAGAATGTCCTGCACCCGCTCCGAGACATCCTTGACCCTTGCACCAGGGAGGCAACATACCATCCTGGAGTCTCGGTTGCGGCTGCAATAACGCCTATCTATTCCCCTTACAATTGAATCCCCTATTACTATCGCTCTCCCATTCTTTTTCTTGCCCTCCTGTGCAGCAGAGCCACCCACGGTGCCATGAACTTGGCTGCTGCTGCCTTCCCCTGAAGAGTCATACCCCTCAACAGTACCCAAAGCGGTGTATCTGTTTTGCAGGGGGATGACCACAAGGGACCCCTGAACTACTTTCCTTGCACTGCTCTTCCTGTTGGTCACCCATTTATTATCTGGCTGTGTACCGTTTACCAACTCGCTAAACGTGCTATTCACGTCATTCTCAGCATCGTGCATGCTCGAGTGAATCCACCCACAGCTCCAGTGCTGCAATGCAGTCCATCAGGATCTGCAGGCGGATGCACTTCCCGCACACATCGTCAGGGACACCGGAAGCGTCCCTGAGTTCCCACATAGTACAGGAGGAGCATAACACGTGTCCTAGCTCTCCTGCCATGACTTAACCCTTGGATTAAATTAATTGGGCAACAACAATGTTAAAAGGTTACTTACTGATAAAGAAAGAAAAAGAAAAACTACTTACCAATCACCAGCCAATCACTTACCGCCTTGGCTGTGACATCACCTTTCAATTTCTTTCTACTTTTTTGCCTTCTGCCCCTGCTGCAGCTGCACAAGCCACGCCTCTCCGACTCACCAACTGCCGCTGGGCCTATTTATATGTCGGTGGTATGCAGCTGTTTTTCCACGAAACTTTCAATTCTCAGCAGTATGCGGGTGTTCATGCGGGCGGCAGTGGGCAGTATGTCTGCCAAAGTCGGGCCCAAAGTACCTGTTAATCATTTCCAGATTATTGAGTTTAGACCCAGTAATTTTTAAAAAAAGATACCTTTTACATACAGCATTTAGAGGGCCCAAATTTGCCCAGGAGTTGCTCCGTTTTTTTTTTGGAGCAACTTCGTTTTTCTGGAGCATCTTAAAATTCCCCATTTTGCACATTTAATTTGCGGTAGTATAAGTGCGTTAGTTAGGATTTTTTATAGTTTACTTTTTTTTTTCAAAAAGAGGCATTACCAGCCACTTTCGCCTATTTTGGCCATTTAAGCAAGTTTGGACAGCTAATATTTGCTCCAAACTAACTTAGGCCAGCGTATGTGGCCACACAGAAAACCCTTGCGGAGAGTTAAGAAATCAGCGCAGGTAGGTACTTAATGACTTGACTAAAGAATGTGAATAAGATCACACAGCTATACAGGACTGACAAACTTCTCAAAGTTAATTTACTGTACAACAGAAGCATTCATGGAAGCTTAAACTACAAAAGTAAAAGTAAAGAGACAAAACATATTTACATAATTTTTTCAAAATATCCAAATAAAAACAGTTACCACCGCCGCCCCCCCAGCCCCCAGCCCCCATCAAAACTCTCCTCTCTCCTCCCCCCTGGATCAAACCTCTCCTCCTTCCCCGTTTCTTGTCGCCCTCAGCGCGGGATGTGCGGCAGGCCACTCGGCCCGGGATAGGGGCAAGACGCGTTGGGTCCCACGCTGCAGGCATGCACCATCACAATCATGTATAGGAACCTACTGCCCCAGAACTGGTCCTAATGCCCCAGAAATCTGAATTCCTCCATACTGCACTATTTCTCCACCCATAAGTTAACCTGTCTTATCTTACTGCTCCTATACTCACCAGCACATGGCACTGAGAGTTAGGTTACTACCTTTGTGAACCTGTTCTTTAACTTCCTCCCTTGCTCCTGAAACGCGGTCTGTAGGATCTTGACCCTTTTCCTACCTATGACATCGATTCCAACATGAACCATATCTTCTAGCCGTTTTCCGCAAGATGTTCTGCACCTGTTCAGTGATGTCCTTTACCCTGGCAGCAGGGAGGCAACACACCATGCGAAACTCACATTGTTAGTTGCAGAAATGCCTGTCTATGCCCCTATCAAATTCCCTGACTACTGCATTTCTACACTTTGCTATGCCCCCTTGTGCAGTCATTACCCCATGGTGCTGTGGATGTGCTTTAGACTGCACTCACCCGAGGTGTCATCACCCTCACTGATAAAAAATATATATATATCATACATACATACACACACACACACACACACACACATATATAGATACAGACAACTCTTGATTATCCGTACACGGATCCAACGGGAAACCGTTGAAACAGGATTTAAAATTCTGTTGCTAACAAGTGAAAAGACAGCTCCAAATAATTTGGAAAAATCGCCTTCCAAACACTGTGCTCATTCATTTGCTCTCTCTCTCTCTCTCACGCACCGTAAAAATCACCCTCCCCTGCCCTTGCTTTGCTGGTGTGTGTGCGCGCGCTGCTGCAGCCGCTGTCTCGCGGTCGCTGCTGATGGGAACGGGGGCAGGGCCGGCACCGGGTTCCAAGCACATAACCTGTACATGCATGCTGGTAATGTCCATCTTTTGTTACGGTTTGTGGCTGATTGTATTGATTCATTAAAGTTTTAACTTATAAATGTAAACTTACCCTAACGATTATATTTATTCATTAAAGTTTTAACTTTAAAATGTAGACTCACCCTAACAGAAAAATCGTTTACCCGGAATAGCCCAATCCCCGAGGAACCCGGATAATTGAGAGTTGCTTGTATATATTTAGTTTAGTATCTCCTTATTCTTATTTAATTATTTATGCATACCAGATTTTTTATTTAATGCAATTCAGATTTTTTTAATCCAGGTATCCCCTACTTAGTTAATTTTAATTTTATCCCCCTTGGATCTAATTAATAACTGATTATTTATATATTTACTGCTGCCCCTTGATTTTAATTACTTAGTACCTCCTTCCCACTCTCACCAAATTTCTGTTGCCACTCTATTTAGCAATTCACTCTGTTTAGCAGTCTGCTCACAGTTCTACTTTAACAGATAGTCCTCTAATAAATATCATTTAGAAACACATTAGTTGCAGCTGGTCAATCATAATGCTAGTTACAATAATTAACACCTAGTCCGAGACCCACTTACTGCATATTGACTGTTAACTGCCAGACTTTTTTTAAAGTAAAGTTTTAAAGTAAGAAATCTAGGTTAAATTTTTGTTTGATAACGCCACACAATCTGTACTATTCACACACTACTTACCAGTGAATTCCCACTCTTGCTAAATTCCTGTCACTACTCTGTTTAGCAAGCCACTCCCTTTCGCAGATTCACCAAGCTCTGCAAAGCAGTAATTTAATATAGTTTTTTGTCCTGTATAACATTTTGGAAGGGGGAAGATTACAATATATTAACAATTTTAAATGAAAATCTTTATGCTGTAAAAATGATATGGGATATTTATGTACATTATTTCTCTGTTTCCATTGTTACCAGAAATGTAGGATACTATCTTAATAAGTATTGAAAAAATTCTGATGAAACTGCATCAGGTATAGCACAGACCGATGCAAATTAATGCTCCCTTTGCTCTGCCCCAACAATATGCCTCAACCCCGACCTCAAGTGAACAGTGTGACTTTTTCATTTCCCAAATCTGCCATTTTTATGTATTCTCTTTGTGAGATTGTTAATTTGTACCAAATTATGGTGGTCACTTCGAACTGAATTGGAACAAGCTTGGCAGGGGGATGGGAACCGGAGAATAGATTCAGTGGGGAGAGAAGCAAAGCTGGAATTGGGCAGTAGAGAAGCAGAAGTAGAAAGTGAATTTGGAAGACCGAGGAAACGAGGGCTGGAAAATAGACAACAGGGGAGTTTGGCACCACTAAATGGTAAATACTTCAATGCAAGGAGTATAGGAAAAAAGGCAGATGAGCTGAGAACACAGATTGACACTTGGGAGTGCGATATTATAGCTGTTACTGAGACATGGCTGAAAGAAGAGCAGGTATGGCAGCTCCACATTCCTGGTTACAGGGTTTTCAGACGGGATAGAGAGGGTGGTAAAAAAAAGGAGGTGGGTCGCAGTATTGATTAAAGAAACAATTACAGCTGTGAGAAGGGATGATATGTTAGAAGGGTCATCAAACGAGGCCATATGGGTTGAATTAAAGACCAAAATAGGGGCAGTCACACTACTGGGAGTGTACTATAGATCCCCAAGCATTAAGGGGGAGACAGAAGAACAAATATGTGGGCAAATTGCTGCGAAGTGCAAAAACTATAGAGCTGTGATAGTGGGAAATTTCAACTGCCCTAATATTAACTGGGAAAAAGATAGCGTAAATGGTACATTGGGTGCGGAATTCCTAAAATGCATTCAGGAGAACTTCTTTAGCCAGTATGTAACAAGCCCAACAAGGGAGGGGGCGGTTCTGGATTTGATTTTGGGGAATGAAGAGGGGCAGGTGGAAGGGGTATCAGTAGGAGAGCATTTTGGTGCTAGTGATCATAATTCAGTAAGATTTAGGGTAGTTATGGAAAAGGACAAAGGGGGACCAGGAATCAAAGTTCTCAATTGGGGTAAAGCCAATTTTGCTGGACTGAGTTGGGATTTGCCAAAGTGGACTGGAAACGGCTCCTTGATGGTTAATCAGTGTCAGAGCAGTGGGAGGCATTCAAGGAGGAGATCCTGAGGGTACAGAGCAAGAATGTTCCCTTAAAAAAAGGGTGGAACTAATAAATCTAGAGCCCCCTGGATGTCAAGGGACATACAGAATAATATAAAGAAAAAAAGGGAAGCTTATGACAGATACTGGGATCTCAACACGGCAGAAACTAGAGAGGAGTATAAGAAGTGCATGAGTGCAATTAAAAAAGATATCAGCAAAGCAATGAGAGAGCATGAAAGCATGTTGGCAAGTAAAATCAGGGGAAACCCAAAGATGTTTTATAAATACATTAAGAGCAAGAGGATAACTAAAGAAAGAGTGGGGCCTATTAGAGACCATAAAGGAAATCTGTATGTAGAGGCGGAAGTTGTGGGTAGGATTCTTAATGAATACTTTGCATCCGTTTTCACAAAAGAGAGGGGCAATGCAGACCTTGCAATGAGGGAGGAGGAGTGTGAAATATTAGGTGAGATAAATATAGTGAGAGAGGCATTATTAAGGGGCTTAGCAGCTTTGAAAGTGGATAAATACCCAGGCCCGGATGAAATGTATCCCAAGCTGTTAAGAGAAGCAAAAGAGGAAATAGCAGAGGCTCTGACCATCATTTCCCAATCCTCTGTGGCTACAGGTGCAGTGCTGGAAGACTGCTAATGTTGTACCTAAATTGTACGCTAAATTTTCAAAATTACAAAGGTGGGGAGCTACTGAATTTCTCCCCCTAGGTCTAGATCTAGTGTTAAGTAATCAGTATTAACTTCAAGTCCTTTTATTACTTTCCTTTCCCCCACCTTTACGAAGGGTTGAACACAGAGAAACTTAATATATTGGTGCCTTTTTCACAGTTGTTGACACAAGAGGGACACAATGCGTGTGATCTATTTGTATAAATTGCATTGAGACAACAATCTCAATGCTTGAGCTCTGCATTTTAATAGAATAAATATTTTCTTTTAAAATAATATATTTCAACCGCCTCCTTCCAAAATGTTATAAAGGACAAGAACCTGTGTGTACCTCTGATCACTTTATCTCCGTTCTCCCAGGTTAAATATTTTACAAAGAGTAAAACCTGAATCAGATTTAATTATTAATGCATTCGTTGTCATCTCTGGCTAAATGTTTAGCATTGCACTTCAAAAAGAAGAAATACTAGGACAGTTGCTGTATACAATAAGCAATAAAACCAAACCTCTTCTATTTTTACAAAGGACATGAAAGTGCCAACTGTTAAAATTCCGAGTCAATCCAGCCTCAATCGTTGGGAAACTAAACAGGAACTGAAACTTCTCTCCAGGAAATATAAAGCTGATGTGCCCAAGTGATCAAACAGATGAAGTGGAGTAAATTTGAAGCCAATTGAAATTCAGATCCATCCCTTAAAATGTTGAAATTCAGCTGCTAGAATGAAAATCAAGCCATTAGATCTGTATTTTTTTGAGATTTAGTTGGATGAAGAAAGGTTGTCGGCAACACGCCTGGGTCACTCAACGAAGGGCATTCAGGCCCTGTTGCACATTCATGAATGAGTATTTTTTTCACACTTTCAAGGCAAGACATTTTGAACCAGCTGTTCAGTTATTCAGTTCACGCAAGACTTGCAGTCATGTATTTTCTTTACTGGTTTCATTGTCCATACAACTTGAAATGAAAATTTAAAGTTCCACACAGAACATTTACAAAAATCATGGTAGTCACCACAGTCTCACTTAGTGGAGAACCGCAAATGCTGGAAATCTGAAATAAAACTGAAAACACTGGAAATGCACAGCTGTTAACCTGCATTTCTCACTCAGATTTTGGCTAACACTTCTGGTCGGACCCTTCATCAAAAGTGGCATGCAAAGAAGAAATCCCCTTTCTCAGGACTTCTCTAAACAAAGAGGGGAGAGTATCCAATTACTCTGACATAGCATGTTGATGGATCAACGGACTGCTCTGTATATCTCCATTTTCCATCAACTACGTCTTCCGAGTTTGCAAGTAAATTGGCAGGAGCTGGCCACATTGACACACGCTGGGGTAGATTTTCATCTTCATCGAACGCGAGGTAATCTGGTGGAGTGAATCATCCGCCTGTTTTAGAACCCGACTGATTGTCATTTCATTGCAGTGTTACTTGTGACCATTTCTGTCTTGTATTGCAACCAAAATGTGGTGAAATGCATTCAAATAGAAGCTTCAGTATTCTGCCGACAACCTGTCAGGTAAAATTGGCTTTTTCACAGTGACACTGCAAATGACCTTCTGTATCTCCCGTCACGTGATGATTACAAATATAACATTCTAGTCCGGAATCTTTCTCCTTTGACTCTGGTTAAACTTGATCCTTGGATGAGAAATAATATATTAGTTGCAAAACACTTGGTTAGACCAGCTGCAGAGAAAAATGTTTGTGAGCTCTGATATTGAAGTGGAACTTATTTTTTAACACTTGGATTACTGTTTTTTGTACCTGTGTAAATTATGTTATATAGGTGATGAACATGCAATGATGCTGATTGCCTTTAAAAATGCAAAGAATTAACTTTCATTAAAATGAGTTCTAAAAGGGCTATTGTGCAATTTTAAGCTGTCTGTAAATATTAAAAATTCTTAAGCATTTAAGTAACCAAAAGTGTTTTTGTATTGTTGTTTAAATAAATTAGAAGAAAGAAAGACTTGGACATCTCAAAGCACTTTACAGCCAATGAAGTACTTTTGTAGTGTAGTCACTGTTGTAATGTAGGAAACATTAAATTAAATTAAATTAAACATTAAATGAAATAAGGAGAAAGCCCTTCAAAGTCAATAATAAAAATGTCATGTGCTCCACCTTCAAGAGAGTTATATTTGCTACTCGCAATGTTTTGAAGATGCAGTAGCAGTGAATAATATATTAATATTTATATTGGAAAAAAGTCACTTTCCAATGCCTTCATTTTATAGCTATTAATGAAGAAGTGAAATTAGTCATAAGACAGAACTGGAAACAAAACAATTTGTTGTACTGATTCACCATTAACTTTTTCTTAATTCTATATTCTGTAATCATCTAGTCTCGAATGATGGATTTCCACATGTGTATAGGAATACAGACGAAGCGTATCAATTTTGGATGACATTTTAAAATTATAACTGAAATGTCTATTCAGCTCCTCAAATTGAATGTCTGTCTTTCTGAATTTAAGGATACAAAAGGACTCGCGTGCCAATTATCCTGATTACAGTAACCAGCTTAAGCTGATTTATTTAACTACTTAATACTTGTAAAAAGGCAAATGTGTTTGCACTTCAATGATTATTGCAATTAGCTGTATTTTTTTAACTAGGGTTAAATTATTAGATTAATAGTTACTAAAAAAATAAAGTTTTACATTTTCCTGTAATGTAACCAGAAGTGCAGTAGAAACCCCATTTACACATGTATAAGTGGTTTTGTTGCAGTTCCAGTTAAGTTATCGAAACAGAGTGGGAGTAGACCATTGTATCTTGTGCCTTTGTCACCTCCAGACTCGATTACTCCAATACTCTCTTGGCTGGCCTCTCCATAAAGTTCAGCTTATGCAAACTCTGCTGCCCATCTCCTGTCCTGTATCAAGTCTTGCTCGACTGTCATCCTGTTCTCGCTGATGTACATTGACGTCAAATTCCAAAATTCTGAACCTTGTGTTGAATTCTCTCATGGCCTCAACCTTCCCTAACAATAAATTTCTCTAGCCCTACAACTCTTTCTCCAATCTCCCAGGTTTTCTGTTCTGCTGACTTCAGCCCTTTTCTGTTCGTCCCACCATGGCTTTCAGCCACCTAAGCCCCATTCTCTGGGATTTCCTCCTTAAACTCTTCGCCATATCAATATAAAGATATTTCTGAGCCATTTTTCTTAATTTTTCCTCTTTGCATAAGTTCTCATGAACAATTGTGCTAATTGATGTGAGTAATTTTTGCCAAGCACCACTACTGGCACCACTGGGTTTCCCAATGGGAATCTGCTTATCTGATTTGTCTGGAAGAGGAGGAGAACCGACAGACAGATGCCAGGCAGATCATGGTGCACAGGAGATGCTCTGCATCCACCCCCATGTGCGCATCTGCAGACAGAGGTGAATTTGAACTGACTTTACCATTCATTGTGCTGGTGTTGGCTCCATTTCCTATAGGAAGATGCAGCAGCAGATCTCCAAAAACAATATGTAAATACAGACTGACCATAATGTTGGATGCTGCTTCAGAAGTACCACAATCAGTACGTCATGTCTTCAATAGCACTGCATCAAAGAATGCATACCAGGATGATCAACAACCAGCATAGCCTGATTGGCCACACCTACCAACATGCCACCAACCATTTCTGCAGGCCCTGACACATTGGCAATGAGTGTAAAGACATGTCTTCTCAGGGCCTGGCTCAGCAGAAAGGCAGATGCATTGTGCTATCTGCTGCAATAGTGCAATATAGGGCTGGCACTTGAGGGAACAGTAATGGTCAGCTGTGGTCTGAAACTGGTTGCAGCTCCTTTCAGGCATGTAGCAACGCTGATTTTATAGGATGGTGCTCCGGAGAGGCAAAGGCGGTAACTCTTCTCACAAGCGTCTCATGCACGTCAACTTCAGTAGCCACAAATCCAGATTTGAGTACTAGGCTGCTCTGTCGCTTGTCTGTAGACTTGTGTTACCACCAAGAATTCCTTTTCCCTTCATTTTGCCTACCACTTCTGACTTGGAAAGGTTGCTAATGGGTTGAAATGCCTTCTGAGGCTCTCGAAATCTTACTGAATCTTAGCCCTCATACCATGACCCTTGCCCTTACTTGTCTCAATCACTTTAAATTTAACTTGTATACAATTCCTCTCCAACCATTAGTCCGCTCTTTTGATCTGTCCAAACTCGCACCTGAAGTTACGCTAAGGAGCTGACCGAAGAAAATTGGGTGTAAAATTTGGGAATTGGTGTTCGGCATTTGGGAAGGATTCTGACGGGACGGGGTGGGTTGGGTGCGGGGGGAGTGTTCCCGGTGTTGGGTGGGTCCGGAGCCGGGGTGGGGGGTGGGTACATGCTCTTGGGATGGGGGGGTGGGTTGTTTGGGGCTGGGATTGGGGGAGACTTCTTCAGTCGGGGAGTTGTTGGCCTGTGGGGTTCCCTGCCGCAGAGAGTTGTTGATGCCAGTTCATTGGATGTGTTCGGGAGAGAGTTGGATGTGGTCCTTGCGGTCGGGGGGGCGTGGGGGGGGAGGTGCTGGGGTGGGTGATCAGCCATGATCTTGTTGAATGGCGGTGCAGGCTCGAAGGGCCGAATGGCCTACTCCTGCACCTATTTTCTATGTTTCTAAAATGCCCTCTTGCATTTCAGTTTGTCTAAAATATGTGAATAGACATTCAGGTGGTAATACCAAAAGTGGAAAATAACCTTTTGGGGATGATGTAGTTCATTAAAATCAGCAAATTTCCTGAGAACTGTTGAGGGTGGAGTGCATCTGCAGAAATTCTATTTCAATTAGTAATTGTACATCAGTAATAAAATAAATCCATTTAAACTGTAGATTGGGCATGCTATATATAATCTTACTGCATTTTAAATGTATTAACTTATACAGTAAACTTTAAAAAATGTGGATTTCAGTTTCTCAAGCAGTCTCTTTCTGACATCTACTTTCTGAAATTTAATGCACACATTTTAACTAATGAAAATGTAAAAAATAGTACGTAAGAGATTATATATAATATATCAGTATAAAATACACTTTATATGCTGTTGCTATGAATACATGTAAAGTTTCATTTTTGATCTGCGTTTTGATAAACCAGCATTTCTGTGATTGTCTTGATTATTTGAATGAAGAATATTTCTATTGAAACAAATCCTGATATAAATTATAATTTTTTAAATCTTTAAGCATCTTTTTGATGTTAAATAGTTAATGTAAAAAAAACTTAAGTTCAATAAACAATTAATTGTAAATACAATATTTTGAAGTATTATTTGAGATGGTGAAAAACATTGAAAGCTACAGCGCAGAAGGAGGCCATTTCGGCCCATCGTGTCCACACCAGCCGACGAAGAGCCACACGACCCTCGGTCGGCAGCCCTGAAGGTTACATATAAACTAATGAACAATGGCAGAAAGGCCCAACTAGTCCGCCCCACATAACTGCGACACCCGCTTTGCATCGAAACATTCTACACTCCACTCCAACCGGAGCCATGTGATCTCCTGGGAGAGGCAAAAACCAGATTAAAAACCCAGGCCAATTGGGGGAAAAAATCTGGAGAAATTGCTCTCCGACCCATCCAGGCGATTGAAACTAGTCCAGGAGATCACCCTGGCCGTATTCAATTCCCTGCAGTACTTACCATCTGCGCCAGCCAACAAGAGGTTATCCAATCGAATCCCACTTACCAGCTCTAGGTGGGTTATGGCACTTTAAGTGCCCATCCAAGCACCTTTTAAATGTGAGGATTTCTGGCTTCCAGGCAGTGAGTTCCAGACCCCCACAACGCTCTGCGTGAAGAAGCCTCCCCTCAAATCCCCTCTGAACCTTCCATCAACCACTTTAAAACTATGCCTCCTCGTAATTGACCCCATCACCAAGGGAAATAGACCTTTGCTATCCAATATATCCAGGCCCCTCAAAATGTTGTACACCTCTTTGCTTCCTCTGTTCCAATGAGAACAAACCCAGCCTATCCAATCTATCCTCATAGCTAAGATTCTCCATTTCAGGCAGCATCCTAGTAAATCTCCTCTGCACCCTCTCTAGTGTAATCACGTCCTTCCGATAAACCACTCTGCTGCTTTGGGATTGTTTATAACCTCCAAGACTAGCCACACATAACGATCTGTAGATATTGAATCTCTCACCTGATGTGTTTATAATAAAGAATGAGACTGAGTACTGTGTACAATGAGCAAGTGTCAATCGTCTCGGTACAAATGAGGGGGGTGGGGGGGTGAGTTGGTTAGTTCTTCACTGGGATGCTGGGCAGCTGGGCTGCTGGGGATGATGAGTTCGGCTTCGTAGTCAACCATGATGTCAGTTGCCGCTTGTGTGTGTGTTGGAGGGTCAAAGTTCGTGGTGTCTTCTTCAGGTTGTTCGTAGCTGTTGGTGAACCGCAATTTAATTTGGTCCAAATGTTTTCTGCACATTAGTCCATTGGCCAATTTGATCTGAAACACACTACTCCCCTCTTTGGCTATGACCGTGCCAGCGAGCCATTTGGGACCATGTCCATAATTGAGTACAAACACAGGGTCCTTGATCTCAATATCGTGTGACAAATTTGCGCAGTCATGGTACACACTTTGTTGATGCCGCCTGCCCTCCACATGATCATGGAGATCAGAGTGGACAAGAGAGAGCCTTGTTTTGAGCGCTCTTTTCATGAGCAGCTCGGCTGGGGGAACCCCGGTGAGTGAGTGGGGTCTGGTGCGGTAGCTGAGCAGCACTCGGGATAATCGGGTCTGCAGGGAGCCTTCCGAGACGCGTTTCAAGCTTTGCTTAATGGTCTGAACTGCCCGTTCTGCCTGGCCATTGGATGCGGGCTTGAACGGGGCAGATGTGACATGCTTGATCCCATTGCGGGTCATGAATTCTTTGAATTCAGCACTGGTGAAACACGGCCCATTGTCGCTGACTAGGACATCAGGCAGGCCGTGCGTGGCAAACATGGCTCGTAGGTTTTCAATAGTGGCCATGGACGTGCTTTCAGACATTGCACATTCAATCCATTTTGAGTAAGCATCCACGACAACCAAGAACATTTTGTCTAGAAATGGGCCCACACAGTCCACGTGGATCCTCGACCACGGTTTGGAGGGCCGACCACAAACTTAGCGGTGCCTCTCTGAGTGCATTGCTCAGCTGGGAGCAAGTGTTGCACTGGCGCACGCATGACTCTAAATCTGAGTCGATGCCGGGCCACCACACATGGGATCTGGCTATGGCTTTCATCATTACAATGTCTGGGTGGGTGCTGTGCAGTTCACAAATAAGAACATAAACATAAGAACATAAGAATTAGGAACAGGAGTAGGCCATCTAGCCCCTCGAGCCTGCTCCGCCATTCAACAAGATCATGGCTGATCTGGCCGTGGACTCAGCTCCACTTACCCGCCCACTCCCCATAATCCTTAATTCCCTTATTGGTTAAAAATCTATCTATCTGTGACTTGAATACATTCAATGAGCTAGCCTCAACTGCTTCCTTGGGCAGAGAATTCCACAGATTCACAACCCTCTGGGAGAAGAAATTCCTTCTCAACTCGGTTTTCAATTGGCTCCCCCGTATTTTGAGGTTGTGCCCCCGAGTTCTAGTCTCCCCGACCAGTGAAAACAACCTCTCTGCCTCTATCTTGTCTATCCCTTTCATTATTTTAAATGTTTCGATAAGATCACCCCTCATCCTTCTGAACTCCAACGAGTAAAGACCCAGTCTACTCAATCTATCATCATAAGGTAACCCCCTCATCTCCGGAATCAGCCTAGTGAATTGTCTCTGTACCCTCTCCAAAGCTAGTATATCCTTCCTTAAGTAAGGTGACCAAAACTGCAGTACTCCAGGTGCGGCCTCACCAATACCCTATACAGTTGCAGCAGGACCTCCCTGCTTTTGTACTCCATCCCTCTCGCAATGAAGGCCAACATTCCATTCGTCTTCCTGATTACCCGCTGCACCTGCAAAATAACTTTTTGGGATTCATGCACAAGGACCCCCAGGTCCCTCTGCACTGCAGCATGTTGTAATTTCTCCCCATTCAAATAATATTCCCTTTTACTGTTTTTTTTCCCAAGGTGGATGACTTCACACTTTCCGACATTGTATTCCATCTGCCAAACCTTAGCCCATTCGCTTAACCTATCTAAATCTCTTTGCAGCCTCTCTGTGTCCTCTACACAACCCGCTTTCCCACTAATCTTTGTGTCATCTGCAAATTTTGTTACACTACAATCTGTCCCCTCTTCCAGGTCATCTATGTATATTGTAAACAGTTGTGGTCCCAGCACCGATCCCTGTGGCACACCACTAACCACCGATTTCCAACCCGAAAAGGACCCATTTATACCGACTTTCTGATTTCTGTTAGCCAGCCAATTCTCTATCCATGCTAATACATTTCCACTGACTCCGCGTACCTTTATCTTCTGCAGTAACCTTTTGTGTGGCACCTTATCGAATGTCTTTTGAAAATCTAAATACACCACATCCATCGGTACACCTCTATCCACCATGCTCGTTATATCCTCAAAGAATTCCAGTAAATTAGTTAAACATGATTTCCCCTTCATGAATCCATGCTGCGTCTGCTTGATTGCACTATTCCTATCTAGATGTCCCGCTATTTCTTCCTCAATGATAGTTTCAAGCATTTTCCCCACTACAGATGTTAAACTAACCGGCCTATAGTTACCTGCCTTTTGTCTGCCCCTTTTTTAAAAAGAGGCGTTACATTAGCTGCTTTCCAATCCGCTGGTACCTCCTCAGAGTCCAGAGAATTTTGGTAGATTATAACGAATGCACCTGCTATAACTTCCGCCATCTCTTTTAGTACCCTGGGATGCATTTCATCAGGACCAGGGGCCTTGTCTACCTTGCGTCCCATTACCCTGTCCAGCACTACCCCTCTAGTGATAGTGATTGTCTCAAGGTCCTCCCTTCCCACATTCCTGTGACCAGCAATTTCTGGCATGGTTTCTATGTCTTCCACTGTGAAGACCGAAGCAAAATAATTATTTAAGGTCTCAGCCATTTCCACATTTCCCATTATTAAATCCCCCTTCTCATCTTCTAAGGGACCAACATTTACTTTAGTCACTCTTTTCCGTTTTATATATCTGTAAAAGCTTTTACTATCCGTTTTTATGTTTTGCGCAAGTTTACCTTCGTAATCTATCTTTCCTTTCTTTATTGCTTTCTTAGTCATTCTTTGCTGTCATTTAAAATTTTCCCAATCTTCTATTTTCCCACTAACCTTGGCCACCTTATACGCATTGGTTTTTAATTTGATACTCTCCTTTATTTCCTTGGTTATTCACGGCTGGTTATCCCTTCTCTTACCGCCCTTCTTTTTCACTGGAATATATTTTTGTTGAGCTCTATGAAAGAGCTCCTTAAAAGTCCTCCACTGTTCCTCAATTGTGCCACCGTTTAGTCTGTGTTTCCAGTCTACTCTAGCCAACTCTGCCCTCATCCCACTGTAGTCCCCTTTGTTTAAGCATAGTATGCTCGTTTGAGACACTACTTCCTCACCCTTAATCTGTATTACAAATTCAACCATACTGTGATCACTCATTCCGAGAGGATCTTTTTCTAGGAGATCGTTTATTATTCCTGTCTCATTACACAGGACCAGATCTAAGATAGCTTGCTCCCTTGTAGGTTCTGTAACATACTGTTCTAAGAAACAATCCCGTATGCATTCTATGAATTCCTCCACCAGGCTACCCCGTGCGATTTGATTTGACCAATTGATATGTAGGTTAAAATCCCCCATGATTACTGCCGTTCCTTTTTCACATGCCTCCATTATTCCCTTGATTATTGTCCGCCCCATGAAGTTATTATTTGGGGGCCTATAAACTACGCCCACCAGTGACTTTTTCCCCTTACTGTCCCTAATCTCCACCCACAATGATTCAACATTTTGTTCATTAGAGCCAATATCGTCTCTCACAACTGCCCTGATATCATCCTTTATTAACAGAGCTACCCCACCTCCTTTCCCTTCTTGTCTATCTTTCCGAATCTTCAGATACCCCTGTATGTTTAATTCCCAGTCTTGGCCATCCTGCAACCACGTTTCTGTAATGGCCACCAAATCATACCCATTTGTAATGATATGTGCCATCAACTCATTTACTTTATTTCGAATGCTGCGTGCATTTAGGTCGAGTGTATTAATACTAGTTTTTAAACCATGATTTTTAGTTTTGACCCCTCCTGCAGCTCCTTTATAATCAGTGGCCCTTTTTTTTTGCCTTGGGTTTCTCTGCCCTCCACTTTTACTCATCTCCTTTCTGTCTTTTGCTTTTATCTCCTTTTTGTTTCCCTCTGTCTCCCTGCATTGGTTCCCATCCCCCTGACATATTAGTTTAACTCCTCCCCAACAGCACTAGCAAACACTCCCCCATGACATTGGTTCCGATCCTGCCGAGGTGCAGACCATCCGGTTTGTACTGGTCCCACCTCCCCCAGAACTGGTACCAATGCCCCAGCAATTTGAATCCATCCCTGCTGCACCACTGCTCAAGCCACGTATTCATCTGAGCTATCCTGCGATTCCTACTCTGACTAGCACGTGGCACTGGTAGCAATCCTGAGATTACTACTTTTGAGGTCCTACATTTTAATTTAGCTCCTAGCTCCTTAAATTCGTCTCGTAGGACCTCATCCCTTTTTTTTACCTATATCGTTGGTACCAATGAGCACCACGACAACTGGCTGTTCACCCTCCCTTTTCAGAATGTCCTGCACCCGCTCCGAGACATCCTTGACCCTTGCACCAGGGAGGCAACATATCATCCTGGAGTCTCGGTTGCGGCCGCAGAAACGCCTATCTATTCCCCTTACAATCGAATTCCCTATCACTATCACTCTCCCACTCTTTTTCCTGCCCTCCTGTGCAGCAGAGCCAGCCACGGTGCCATGAACTTGGCTGCTGCTGCCCTCCCCTGATGAATCATCCCCCTCAACAGTACTCAAAACGGTGTATTTGTTTTGCAGGGGGATGACCACAGTGGACCCCTGCACTACCTTCCTTGCACTGTTCTTCCTGCTGGTCTTCCATCCCCTAGCTGGCTGTGCACCCTCCACCTGCGGTAAGACCAACTCGCTACACGTGCTACTCACGTTATTCTCAGCATCGTGGATGCTCCAGAGTGAATCCACCCTCAGCTCCAATTCCGTAACATGGTCTGTCAGGAGCTGGAGGCGGATACACTTCCCGCACACGTAGTCGTCAGGGACACCGGCACATGGTACAGGAGGAGCATATCTCGTGACCGAGCTCTCCTGCCATGATTTAACCCTTAGATACACTTAAATTGGAAACAACAATGCTAAAGTTAACTCACTGATATAGAAGAGAAAAAAGAAAAACTACTCACCAATCACCAGCCAATCACTTACCCCCTTGGCTGTGACGTCACCTTTCTGTTACTTTCTACTTCTTTTTTGCCTTCTCCCTGTAGCTGCACCAGCTGGCCTCTCCACGCACCTCCTCATGCTGCTCCCGACTGCCGCTGCGTTGGGCGTTTATGAACGTATCTCTGCCTTTCTTGGGCAAGACCATGCGATTGCCGCACAACAGACAGTCCGCCTGCAGGAACAGCTCGTCTTTGCGCCTGTGGCACAGCTTAATTGCCTTCTGCATCTCCGCTGGGATGCTGGACCAGCTTCCATGGAGGACACAGTTTTCTTACCAAGGACAGTAAAGGATCCTGGCTGGTCCAGGTCCTGACCTGGCGGGCTGTAACAGGGGACTTTTCATTTTTGAATGCATCCATTACCATGAGCAAGTGCGTAGGATGTGCCATTTCCACCCTGGTGGTGGGCAATGGCAGCCGACTGAGAGCATCAGCGCAGTTCCCTGTGTCCAGTCTGTGGCGGGCAGAGGCATTGGTGTTAATCCCTTTGCTGTCAGAGAACAGCGATATGAGCGGCTTGTGATCAGTTTCAAGCTCAAACTTGAGGCCAAATAAGTACTGGTGCATTTTCTTTACACCGTAAGTGCACGCCAGAGTCTCTTTTTCAATCATGCTGTAGGCTCTTCCGGCCTTGGACAAACTCCTGGACGCATAAGCGACTGGTTGCAAAATCCCTGATTCGTTAGCCTGTTGTAACACACACCCAACCTCATATGACGACGCATCACAAGCTAGTACTAATCGTTTACAATGGTTATACTGGACAAGCAATTTGTTAGAACACAACAGAATCCTGACTTTCTTAAAGGCAGCCTCTTGTGAATTCGCCCAGACTCAGTCGTCTCCCTTGCGCAGTAGCGCATGTAGGGGTTCTAGCAGGGTGCTTAACCCAGGTAGGAAATGACCAAAATAGTTAAAGAGTCCCAAGAACGAACGCAGCTCCGTTATGTTCTGTGGTCTCGGCGCGTTCTTGAAGGCCTCCGTTTTGGTGTCGGTGGGTCTGATGCCGTCTGCTGCTATTCTTCTTCCCAAGAACTCAACTCCTGCGCCAGGAAAAACACACTTCAAGTGTTTCAACCTGAGTCCCACACGATCCAACCGACTAAGATCCTCTTCCAGTTTCTTCAAGTGCTCAATGGTGTCCCGACCTGTAACCAGTATGTCGTCCTGGAAAACCACGGTGCGTGGAACCGACTTTAGCAGGCTCTCCATGTTCTGTTGGAAGATTGCTGTGGCCAAACGAATCCCGAACGGGCATCGTTATAGATGAACAGACCTTTGTGCGTGCTGATGCAGGTGAGGCCTTTTGAAGGCTCCTCCAGCTCTTGCATCATGTAGACCAAGGTCAAGTCCAGCTTGGTGAAAGTCTTCCCTCCAGCCAGGGTCGCAAATAGGTCGTCTGCCTTGGGGAGCGGCTACTGGTCCTGTAGCAAAAAACGGTTAATCGTTACTTTATAGTCCCCACAAATTCTGACCGTGCCATCCTCTTTAAGTACCGGGACAATCGGACTTGCCCACTCGTTGAATTCCACCGGCGCGATGGTGTCTTCTCACTGCAGCCTGTGAAGTTCAATTTCCACTTTCTCACGCATTATATATGGTACCGCTCGTGCCTTGTGGTGGATGGTTGCGTACCGGGAACCAAATGGATCTGTACTTTCGCCCCCGAGAAGCTTTCAATGCTTGGCTCGAACAACAATGGAAACCTGCTCAGAACCTGGGCACATGAGGCATCGTCGACGGGCGAAAGCGCTCGGATGTCGTCCAAGTTCCAGCTAGCTTCTGCCAAATAATGTAGGGCCATCCCCTGGCACAGTCCACAGCGGGAGTTCGTGTACTGCTCCATCATAGGAGACTTTGACTTCTGCACTGCCAATTACAGGGATTAGTTCCTTGGTGTAAGTCCTTAGTTTGGTGTGAATGGGGCTGAGCTTGGGCCTGTGTGCCTTGTTGCCCCACAGTCTGTCAAAGGCCTTTTTACTCATTATGGACTGACTCGCACCCGTGTCCAGTTCCATAGATACTGGAATTCCGTTCAGTTCAACTTTCAACATTATTGGTGGACATTTCGTGGTGAATGTGTGTACCCCGTACACTTCTGCCTCCTCCAATTTAGCTTGATCCACAGTGGATCGATCTTCCTCTGCAATGTGATGGTTTGCAAGGTTTGCAGCTCACCTGCACATTTTCTGGAGGTGTCCCATTGTTCTGCAACCGTTGCACGTATAGTGCTTGAAGCGGCATTGATGATCACCTCCACAGCGCCAACAAGGTATTAACTACCTCGCATTAACGATTGATGGCAGACTCTGGGTCATCTGAGGTCATGCAGCAGCAGCCGGCATGGATGTTCTGCCATGTATATTCGAAAACGACGTTACTTTATGCACAGTACTGGCCGAAACTTCTTTACTCTGCGAAATCTATTTGGTGTTGTCGCTGGTGGACATAAATGCCTGATCTATCGTTATGGCTTTACTTAGAATCGAAGTTTCAACAGTCAACAGTTTGTGAAGGATTACCTCATGGCCAATGCCCAGTACAAAAAAGTCTCTAAGCATTTGTTCGAGGAATCCCTCAAATTCGCAATGTCCTGCGAGGCGTCTTAGTTCGGCGACATAGCTCGCCACTTCCTGGCCCTCCGACCGTTGACATGTGTAGAACCGATATCTCGCCATCAAAACGCTTTCCTTAGGATTTAGGTGCTCCCGGACCAGCGTACACAGTTCTTCATAGGATTTCTCTGTTGGTTTTACCGGAGCTAGGAGATTCTTCATGAGGTCATATGTTGTTGCCCCACAGACAGTTAGGAGGATCGCCCTTCGTTTGGCAGCATTCTCGTCCCCTTCCAGCTCGTTGGTCACGAAGTATTGGTCGAGTCTCTCCACGAAGGCCTCCCAATCGTCCCTTTCTGAGAACTTCTCCAGGATACCAACTGTTCTTTGCATTTTCGCGCGGTTGTTTGTTACCTCGTCGCCAATTGATGGGTTTATAATAAAGGATGAGACTGAGTACTGTGTACAATGAGCAAGTGTGACCTTAGCTCCTTTAATGAGACTCCAGAGTGCAGGCACCTCATGGGTGGCCTGCTTATATACCGTGTTCCCAAGGGATGCTGGGATCCCTTGGGACTCCAACGGATAGGCCCTCTGGTGGTAGTGTAATACAGGTTGCAAGGGGTTAAATACATAACATCACCCACATGATCCATGGAAATTCCGGGCGAACAAAGATCCTACAAGTAGCATTGAAATGACTCACCAATTGATCTGGTTTTGATGCTGGTTAAGGAAAAAAATGTTTAAATTAAAGTAAGCTTCATCATCATGGGGATAAACTGTCTCTGTGTTTTCCTTAAATGATTATTTTCTGCTTTCATTATGCACCAATCATATTGCACAAAACCTTTCTCCCCAATTTAAATTTTTTCTCCAAAAACATTCAATCAAAATTACACACAATCACATTCCAGCAAAAAGATCTCCTAAATACAGCTGTTATAATTGTTCTCCACTATCTCTTTCCCCCACCCCCATAATTTCAAACATAATGATCAACAATTCAAGAATAAAGAATTGCAATCTTTGTGTATCAGCTTACTCATCCCAGTCACTGACAAAAGTTCCCACCTTCACCTCCACCGCGGACATGCTCTGAAATAACTTGCTGGTCCCATGAACAACTATTTTAGTTGTATCAGTAATCAAGTGCCCCCCTGATTAAAGCGGGTGGGGGGGGGGGGGGCGTGCGCAGGGGGGGGGCACACTCCAAAAACTTTTCAAGTGCCCCCTTGGTTTTTTTTGAGGGCATTAAAAACACAAATTATACAAGTGCCCCCTGGCTAAAAGGGGGGCGGTGGTGGCGGGGGCACTAAAACCGACAACTTAAACAAAATAAACTTTAGGCATTAAGATCAAATTAAAATTTGGTTGCTAGGGAGATGATGCACACCAATGCCTCCAGCGCCCACCTCTTGTGGAAGGCCGTGAGCGTACCGGTGGACACCACGTGCTCCATCTTCAGGGACACCCTGGCTCGGATATAACCACGGAAGAGAGGCAGGCAGTCGGGCTGAACAACTCCCTCGACCGGCTGATGGCCCCCTTGGCCATGCCCAAGAGCAGTCCTATGAGGAGGCCTTCCGGCCTGCCCGCTCCCCTCCGCACAGGGTGCCCAAAGATCAGGAGTTTGGGACTGAAGTGCAACCAGAATTTGAGGAGCAGCCCCTCAATACTGATGTTGAATACATCCCTCCCCCATGCTCCACTCTCCAGCTGATATCCAACTACACTACAAATCCGACAAGCCACCGTTCAACCCAGTCTCCGTCACACTACAAAGAGCCCAAATTGTATTGCGCAGACCAAGGGGGCGAGATTGCCTCTTTAAAAAAGAGGGGCAGAGGAGACTTTTCGCCTGGGTGGGGAGGGGAGGGGGGGTGGGTGCTGCTACTGGCTCTCGGGTAACGCCCCGGGCCGCCGCGCAACCAGTGATGATGTCATCGCCATACACCGACCCCTTATTGCCCTGTGGGGGAAATGGCCCTTTACTCTCGGATCGTCTCCAATATGGCAGCCCTAGCGTGATCCGGACCACCATTGAGCAGCCCGGCACTCCATTTTGGGTGCCAGGCTGCAGGCCTGGTCCCACTCTGCCCTGGGAGCCTAGTGGAATCCATCAGAAACCTTGCAGAGTGCTCAGCGGCCCTCCCCTTGAAGTGAAGGGGAGGGGGTTTGAAGCACATAAGTGCTACGTGGAGCATCCGCGTAGCACTTCACTCCCCGCCCCGGGAACCCCCGCTAAAGGAAGTGGAGCTTGTGAGATTGCGCTCCACTTCCTTTGAGGGGTGGTTAGCCCAATTTAGCGGTTACCGCCCCACAGGGCAATTTCGCCCCCCAAAACTGTACACAATACTCCAGGTGTGGTCTCAACAAGGCCCTATATTATTGAAGTAAGACATTGTTACTCTTATACTCAAATACTTTTGTAATAAATGCCAACATACCATTTGCTTTCCTAATTGCTTGCTGTACCTGCATATTAACTTTCAGCGATTCGTTTACAAGGACACTCAGGTCCCTCTGAACACCAATATTTCCCAAACTCTCGCCATTTAAAAAGTACTCTGCTTTTCTATTTTCCTACCAAAGTAGATAACAAAATTTTTCCATATTATATTCCATTTGCCATGTTCTTGCCCACTGTTCTTAACCTGTCTCTATCTCCTTGCAGCTTCTTTGCATCCTCCTCACCTGGAACTTACATTCCCACCTAGCTTTGTATCATCAGCAAACTTGGATACATTACATTTTGTCCCTTCATCCAAATCATTGATATAGATTGTAAAAAGCTGAGGCCCAAGCTCTGATCCTTACAGTACCCCACTAGTTACAGCCTGCCAACCCGAAAATGACCCTTTTATTCCTTCTCTCTGTTTTCTGTCCGTTAACCAATCCTCAATCCATGCTAGTATATAACCCCCAATCCCATAAGCCCTAATTTTGTTAAATAACCTCTTGTGTGGCACCTTATCGAATGCCTTCTGAAAATCCAAATATGTTACTGGTTCCCTCTTGTCTATCTTGCTAGTTACAACCTCAAAAAACACTCTCAGATTTTTCAAACACAATTTCCCTTTCATAAATCCATGTCGATTCTGCCCAATCCTATTATTACTTTCTAAGTGTCCTGTTAACACATATTTAATAATAGATTCTAGCATTTTCCCAACATTTTATATTATTATAAAATTATCTTGGGTCCAAAATTGCCCCTTTCTATAAGGCCCACGGGTCGGAACGCACTGGCCACTGAGTCTCCACAGAGGGGCCACCATTTTAGACATTGCCCTTCCTCAGTTTTGGAGCGTTTTAGGGGAGCACTTCGCCCGTTTTCCCACCGCATTGTGCATGCACCAGCCCCTTACCAACCGGTGGCGACCCCTTCATAAAATTGCCCCTCGGGAAATTGCCCCTTTCCTGAATTGCCTCACAGGAGCGCCGCCGTACCTTTCTGTGGCTTGGCGGCGTGCTGCCCTTAAAGGGGAAGAAGCGCTGCTGGCGACTCAATGTTTTTTTTTTGTCGGCCGACTGCCAGGTTGGGCCGACAATTATGCCCGCGGGTTCGGCTGGGCTGCCAACAGGCAGCCTGGAACCCTCTCTTCGGTGCCAGGCTGTTGTCCTGGATGAAACCCTCCCTGATGGCCCAGTGTTTGCCACTGAAGTGGTTGCAGAGTTTGCAGCGGCCCTCCCCTTTAAGTGAAGTGGAGGGACGTTGTGACGTATCAGCGCAATGATGCTGATACCTTAGTGCGTCGAACGCTTCGACCCGCCCCCACTTCCGCCCCGCTAGTGGCGGCTACTCCGACACAACCTCACTTCCGCCCCGATGATGAGACCAATTCCGCCCCACTCCAAACAAAAGCACGAAGTGCTCAAATTCTGCGGATTGGCCGCCCCATGCATTGGGGCAGCCGGAACACTTCAAGAGCGGTAGGTGCGATTCGTTTCTGGCAGTGCGCAATTCCAGCCCCCTCTTCTCTTACTGCTACAAAAAAAATAACAATTTACTGCATTATAAAGTTATTTTTATGTTAACTGGGCCTTAATCAAACTTATGTACCTAAATCTGGTTTTGCCAGAATTGCTAATAATTGCAATTCTATTAAACCATCTTCGAAATAAAATTATGTTTTAAAAATTGAACTACACAAATTGAGTCTTACAACAACCCCAACCACAACCTGAGTTTAGAGACTGTCCAATTTACAGCTTCAAAGAAAGAATTTTTATTTATATAGCACCTTATCACATCCTCAGGATGTTCCAAAGCTCTTTACTCCCAGTGAATTCCTTTGAACTGCAATCAGAGTTGTAATTCAGGCAAACATATACACAATAAGACCCCACAACCAGCAAATGAATGAATGAGCAGATAATTGTTTTGATGGTGATGTTTGAGGAAGAAAGGAATGTTGCCCAGGACAGGACCTCTTTGGATAGCATAATGGGATCTTCTAAATCTGTTATGTTATGTAAACTTTACCAATGTGTAAGACTTGCCACCAGGGGCTGCACCTGTGGGAGACCCAAGGGTCACCTGCACACCCTGGGCAAGCAGGTATAAAAGGTCGTCTACCATGCTGCTACCGGCACTCTGGAGTTACATTAAAGGGACCAAGGTCACAACAGTTTGAGTTTACAGCATACAGTCTTGTGGAGTTATTCTGAACATAACAAAATCAACCTGAGCAGAAAGGCAAGGCCTCGATTTAATATCTTAGCTACAAAAACAGTATCTCTGACAATGCAACGCTCCTTCAGCGCAGCATTATCAGCCAAGACTACATGCTAAGCTCCATAGGTGGGATTGAACCTACAACCTTCTGACTCAGGCAAGAATGTGAACAACTGAGCCAAGCTGATACTTGGGGGTGGAGAGAGGCGGGGGGTGAAATTCACATGTTTTTGCCTCCCGTTAACACCCCCAAGGGGGCGCTAAAGGGATTTTGTGCCTGAGGCACGGGGCCACTGCCACCTCCCACAAAATTCCTGCCGGTAACGACCTAGGCCGCTGCGCCGGTGATGACGGCATCATCACCATGCACAGCGACCCATTTTTTACCCGGAGCGAGAATTCGGTAACGCCCCGTGGAGCCGCCACAGGTGATGCCCGTGGCAGCTATGTGGGTTGCGAACCAGGCTTCAGTTCACTCGCGGAGCGAAAATTAAAGGGGTGGTGTGGCGCCGACATTTTTTAAAATGGCCGACTTACTGGTCGCAGCCTTGCCCTCTTGAAATCGCGGAGTCTGGGCTGCTGCCACGGTACCTCGCTCCCCAGTGGTGAAGTGGTGGCCCCTTCTCCCTGATGTAGAGTCGTCAGCATGCTCTCCCCTTTAACGGAAGGGGAAGGCCCTGTGCTCCCGCCAGCACTCCACGTAGCGCTGGAAAATTCCCACGGTTAGCGTCCCAGTCCCGCCCCCCCAAGAGGAAGTGGATTGCGCAATAATGCGCTCCACTTCCTCTCGGGGGTGGTAACCCCAATTTTGCTGCCGGGGCGGGATTTTGGCGCTGGGCGCAGGAAGCCCTGCCTCTCAGTGGTTACCACTCGAATTTCGCCTCCTTGTTTCCTTAGCTTTTAAAGTAGCATGTGGCACAGTGACCAGATTCAATAATCTACTTGAAGCAGAGCAGAATGGAGGAAAGCAGAGCTGGCTACATTTAAGGATCTGTTCCAGGATTGAAAAAAATCATGTTTTAAAAGAAAGACTTTATTATTTAGTTAAATTCCAATTTTCTTTTCGATAAAATGGTCATCTGGAGATAACTGGTAGATGTATCAAAAACTGATGGTTGTGTTCCAATGAATTGGAAGGGGAGAATTAGATGGTCTGATATGCTACCCATTCGCTAAAGCTCAGGTTCAAATCCAGCTCAGACTGTTGGGATGAAATTTTTCCCTTTTTGAGTAATTCCAACCCAGTTCCTTGCAGCTGTATGGCACAAAACTAATCAAATGTGCAAATTGACAGTTTCTATCAGAGAGTCTATAATGATACATGCTGTGGCAATTGCATTGAGATTAACTTATCTCTAGTATTTCAAATAAACAGGATCGAGTGCAAACCAGTATGGTGGGCATATTGTGTTTAATCGGAGTTTAGGATGGAATATAACAACTGGTTATACAGCAAAGACATAGGACCGTGACCAGTAGCTGGTACCGATCTGATCGGACAGACAGCTGACATGCGCGAATAGCTCTTCGGCTTACGGCTTTTCTCCCTCTTTCTCTTCTCTTGGACCGCCAAGAGTGGTGAGATTATGGGTCAGCATGGATCCACTCTCGGAAGAGTGTTAGATCATCGATCCACTCTTGAAAGCTCTCCACTCCACCGCCTGTGCTAAGGACTCTTTAAGTCTTCCTTTTATTCTCATTTTAGGGGTGGGCCTGGGGTAGAATATGGACAGGACCATTTTATCTATAGAGGTTTCTCTTAAAATAAGGTGCCCAATGGTATGTTAAGTTCTTTGTCTAAACTTATAGATGAAGACCCTCCCTCCAGAGGTCCTATGTTTTCCCTTCACGTGTCTTTCTTGTTTATACATTTAGAAGGCCAATCCACCTGAATTTCTCTTATCTCGTCCGTCCGTCCTCCCTGGTTAGAGTCTCTTACCATATTCATTTTCCAGGAAAACATAAATACATGAACCCTTTACTTGCCTCAAGCTCTAATACAATCATTTAAACACATTATTATTCGTGTCACATTTTCATTCGTATAACCATATATTTTTAGGTATCCCTAATTTCTAATAATTGGTAATTCACACTGGTGCAATGGGCAATGCTCTTTTGAAGATACGGTTAAGGCACATTGTTGGGCAGAGCAAAGGAAAGATGCTTTGGAGCTAATCTTTACTATTCTTGACCTAGGAGTTCTTTATGCAGACACAAATACCCATAAGTGTTACATTATTTAACTCTGGCATTCCTTGCTTTGAGGAGCAGAAAAAATATTTCTATCCCTTTCCCTAAATAAATGTTATAGTTAATAACAGGATATTATTTAGCAAAACATGGAACAATGTCAGGAACTGTGAAAAGGGAGATTATAAATAGTGCAAGTGATTTGCTCGTAATTGTAATTGTTCCTGTATAATTAATTACTTATTGTACAATTTTGTTTTAAACCTTCAAATTATCAGTTCGCTTTGAATCTGTACTGATAATGTAATGTTATTAATGAAAGAATGCAGTTAAGTACCAATCCAGCCCCACCCTCCCCAAATCATCATTGAATCGTATTAGGTAATTGTTCACTCATTGTCATCCCTGACCTAGTTATTTCCATACTTTATTATTAGTATAGATCATATTGCCCATAAGCTTTGTCAGAACCTGTTCCCCTCCACATGCCATTTCTTTCTCCTTATTACAAAACATTTATCCTTGAAATAGGAGGATTTGTGCTTAAAGGTCTGTGGGGGCAAAATTGCCCCATTTTATAGCCCCGTTAGCATCTCCGGGGATGCTAAAGGGGTGAAAGGCTGTTTTTGCCCGGGAGAGGGGGGCACTATTGCCTCCCAGGAAATTGCTCTGGAGGTTTGCGAAGCGCTGTCCCGGCAACGCCGCACCCCGCAATTAGGGCCCCGGACTGCCGCACAACCGGTGATGACATAATTGCCGAACACAGCGACCCCTTTCCGCCCCGTGATGGAAATTGCCCCGTGGACCACGAAGCTGGTGGACAGCCGCTCCTGGGGCGCTGTTTAAAGGGGAGGCCTGCAGTGGTCCCGGCCGCCATCTTTTTTGGTCAGGGGGTCTGCATGGTAGGGAGTTAGCATGGAGGAGAGTACAGAGATGGGAGGAGTAAGGCAACAGAGGGATTTCAATTTTTTTATTAATTCCTGGGCTATGGGTGTCGCTGGCAAGGTCAGCATTTATTGCCCATCCTGAATTGTTCTTGAGAAAGTGGCGGTGAGCCGCCGTCTTGAACCGCGGGTGTCTTTGTGTGAAGGTACTCCCATAATGCTATTGGGATGTTCCAGGATTCTGACCCAACGGCGATGAAGAAATGGCAATATATTTCTAAGTCAGGTGTGTAACTTGGAGGGGAACTTGGAGTTGATGGTGTTCCCATGCACCTGCTGCCCTTGTCCTTCTAGGGGTTGAGGTTGCAGGTTTGGAAGGTGCTGACCAAGAAGCCTTGTCGAGTTGCTGCAGTGCATTTTGTACATGGTACATACTGCAGACACGGTGCGCCAGTGGTGGAGGAACTGAATGTTTTAAGGTGGTGGATGGGGTGCAAATTAAGCAGTCTGCTTTGTCCTGGATGGCATAGAGCATCTTGAGTGCTGTTAGAATTGCACTCAATGCAGGCAAGTGGAGATAAGTCCATTGCACTTCTGACTTGTGCCTTGTAGATGGTAGAAATGCTTTGAGAAGTAAGGAGGTGAGACACTCACTGCAGAATACCCAGTCTCTGACCTGCTCCTGCAGCCACAGTATTTATGTGCCTGATTCAGTTAAAATTTCCTGTCAATGGTGACTCAAGGAGGATAAGAATTTTAAGTTTAAAATGTTGGAGGACTAGGAGGCAATGTAGCAATGACAAAGGTGATGGGCAAATGGGACTTGGTGCAGGATAGAATATGGGCAACAGAGTTTTAGATAAGCTGAAGTTTGTTGATGGCAGATGGGAGGCCAGGCAGGAGAGCATTGGAATAGTGAAATTTGGAGGTGACAATTGCAAAGTTGAGTGTTTCAGCAGCAGATGGGCTGAAGTAGGGACAGAAGTGGTGTGGAAGATCAGAAGTACAGGGTTAATGTAGCCACATTTCAGTTAAGATATGTGTTTCAGTTATACAAACTGTTGCCAATTTTTATTTAGTGTGCAAAAAGTGATATAGATGTAAACAATCCAAAAATGTGATTGTGAATATATGAGCTGACAGATTTTTCACTGGCGAATCTTAATTAAGCCAGCACTGGAAACTGAGATGCTTAATCCTCTGACTTCGTGTCTATAGCTGATCTGGACAACAGACACGTGATGGTGAGGGAACAAATCACTTACAATTCTGATGCTAAAATAGATATAAAAATGGCCCATATTTCCAAATTTCTGGTCCCTACTAATCATAATTTGAAACAAGGTCATTATTAGTTAAATAAATATTTCCAAATTTCTTTCAAAGTTATCAATTTTAGTTTTTATTTGCCTTACTTATTTTAAAGTGCACTTTACATTGTATACAGCCACAATACAATAAAACAAACTGAGAAGTTTAATTTAAATACAGTAACACACATGATAAGTACAGAGTCAAATGGAAAACCTTGTAATCTGAATTTGGCCATTTCAACTCACATTTGGCCCTTTTGGGGGAAAAAAAATTGCATTTTGTCCATTGTCCAGCTATATTTCCCCTACCTGATGATTAATAATAGAGTTCTGCTGTGTGTTACTATCACAATTTTAAAACACATTATATATGGGTGCATTTTGATTATAGTGTTATTTTTAAACAATATGTAGGAAAGTCCAATGGTCAATATACACTTGTTGTGGGATAAGATCATTATTCATCTGATCAGACAGTCTAGTTTGGGCGATGAATATGTATCCCTAATCCCTGCCAGCTTAAGATGGCTTGTTCAAACAGCCAGAGTTACTGGGATCCATCTTCAATATTGGAGCTCACAAAATCACAAAATAAAATGTGAACTTTTATTTCTGATATCCACTATTTAGACTAGATTTCTGTAAGTTCCGAGTAAAGATGATATCAGTCCTTCTGATGTTATCCTACCAGCTCTTAATTTTTTTAATTAGCTATTTGTGTAACTTATCACAGTTAGTTTCCTTATTTTTTTCTGTTATAAGCCAGGTTCCTGTAAATAATTTTTAAAAATCATGTGTCAGGACAAAACTTGAATTTGTTATCTGATAATACAATTCTTGGCAAATTGCAATTGTATTTTGTTCATGTATAACTGACACCACATTCTATCTAAAAATTCACACTGATTTTCTTCCTATATATATTTCAAACAATTATTTTAATTTATTTTCCCCTGGCGATTACACCAAACAAAATCTAGAATTCCATTGCTGCAAGTGAGCAGTTCTGTTCAGCAATGTGATCCTGAGTGTTACCATCACAGGCACTGGGTACAAATGTAAACAATAAATCACAATTTATATAGAAAAATCTCTACACTTGAAAAGGATTTTAAAAA
The DNA here is from genome assembly GCF_044704955.1 of Pristiophorus japonicus. Lineage (NCBI taxonomy): Eukaryota > Metazoa > Chordata > Chondrichthyes > Pristiophoridae > Pristiophorus > Pristiophorus japonicus. The sequence goes on along the minus strand of NC_091982.1, from coordinate 196,942,954 downwards.
ATTATCTTGCATTTACACCTTTCATGTTGATTCGAACATATATTGTCCTCAGTCCCAATTTGCCAAATTTAGCACGTTCTTAAACGGTTTTACTTTTGACCACTCAATTTGACTGGCTGATTGCTATTTGTATTTTTACTGGTCCATAAGCCAAGTTCCCAAAATGTAATCTCATCTAAAAGGGCAGTATGAGGTGATAAAATTAAAGAACCAATTCAGGGCTTTACCACAGCAATGGTTATTTTGCCAAAGCCCAAGTAGTAAAATGATCACTCGTGTGGTTTAAAAAAATGATCACATTTTTAATTGGTTTCCACAGACTGATCTGTAATTAAAGTGAAAATTAAAAGTTAGTTTTTAAAACTGTCTAAAGCTCTCCAGTTGGCTCAGTGGGTAACTCACATTGTGGTCCTGAGCCATAGTCGAGGAAGACACTACAATTGACCTCAGTCAAAAATAATTGGCTAGGATCCTCACTCCTGATCACTATCAAGTGAACTGGATATCAGGTGAGGAAAGGATCAAGCTTGGCTGTGCTGGCCCTGCTAACACAGTCTAGGCTCATATGAAAAATAAGCATTTAGGTCACACATCAGAGGGCTTTTGAAACCATACCCAGTATGAATCACTGCTTTCAGGAAAGGAAATAAGGAAATGGTGGGGGAATGTGCAAGTAAAGAGTCTAACTACTTTCAAACCGAGTGTAAACTTAAAATGAGTTAGTCACAGCAACAAGTAAAAACTTTATATATTATTCAGTTAACACTCTCAAATCAACATTGAGTGAGTAGACCTGAACTTTTTCAGTAACAATAATTAATTGCCACATTAATATTGATTATTCAGTGCTCATTTACACAAATGAATTGCTTAAAATAGATATCAAGAAGTCTAGTTCCAAGGTGTGATCCACAAGCTAGTTAATGATGTGATGGGATCATGAATTTGTTCTTCCAGTTGAACAGATATGAAAATGTTAGTTTCCCTATTAAAAAAAGATCCATTAAGGTGATTAATTTAATTTGCAATATGTGAAAACATCACCCTCTGCCCTCCAGTAAAACAACATAAATGTAACAGCACAGTAAGGATAGGAATCAAAATGATCAAAACAGTTTCAAATGTGTTGCTCAGACTAAACCAAAGATGTTAAGACAGCTTAATTACAATTTATAATGATCCTAAATCAAGTCTGGAGCCTTACATATTGCTCTTTGTACACCAAATAATCTTTCTGAATTGTGAATCTCTTTTTAACATTTGCATATCTTTGGTTCCTCCACCTCCTTCCCATCACCAGCCAATGTCCATTTGTTCGATAACTTTGAGCAATTGAAGATCCAGCTGTGTGATCTGCCCCACAGCCTAGTTATGTAGTATTGTACTTAAGCATCTCCTGTGGGTAAGTGTGACAGCTCCACCAACAGCCCAACTGAGATCAGTCACTCGCGAAGCAGGAAAACACAGGTGCGAATATTCATTCTGCTGCTCTGGCACAGCACAATTTTATACCAACATGATTTATTGTCGACATGTTTCATACCAAAGCTCTTACCAGTATTCAATTATGTTGCACCAAGTAGTTAATAACAGAAAAATCTTCAAAAATAGAAAATTAGTTGATTTTTTTGAGATAGCATTTCAGCATGATCAGGAAAATATAGACAATAAAAAATAAATTAAAACTAGCAAAATAACTACAAAACTAGCATTGCTAAATATACTGCCTTTTATATCACTGGAAATGGGTTTCCGACAAAATAAAATCATTCTGAATACTGTAGAGAGTGTGATTACAAGGCACCAATCTCATAGAAACTTAGAAAATAGGTGCAGGAGTAGGCCATTCAGCCCTTCGAGCCTGCACCGCCATTCAATATCATGGCTGATCATTCCCTCAGTACCCCTTTCCTGCTTTCTCTCCATACCCCTTGATCCCCTGAGCCGTAAGGGCCATATCTAACTCCCTCTTGAATATATCCAATGAACTGGCATCAACAACACTCTGCGGCAGGGAATTCCACAGGTTAACAACTCTGAGTGAAGAAGTTTCTCCTCATCTCAGTCCTAAATGGCCTACCTCTTATCCTAAGACTATGTCCCCTGGCTCTGGACTTCCCCAACATCGGGAACATTCTTCCCGCATCTAACCTGTCCAGTCCCGTCAGAATCTTATACGTTTCTATGAGATCCCCTCTCATCCTTCTAAACTCCAGTGAATAAAGGCCCAGTTGATCCAGTCTCTCCTCATATGACAGCCCAGCCATCCCTGGAATCAGTCTGGTGAACCTTTGCTGCACTCCCTCAATAGCAAGAACGTCCTTCCTCAGATTAGGAGACCAAAACTGAACACAATATTCCAGGTGAGGCCTCACTAAGGCCATGTACAACTGCAGTAAGACCTCCCTGCTCCTATACTCAAATCCCCTAGCTATGAAGGCCAACATATTATTTGCCTTCTTCACCGCCTGCTGTACCTGCATGCCCACTTTCAGTGACTGATGAACCATGACACCCAGGTCTGGTTGCACCTCCCCTTTTCCTAATCTGCCGCCATCCAGATAATATTCTGCCTTTGTGTTTTTGCCCCCAAAATGGATAACTTCACATTTATCCACATTATACTGCATCTGCCATGCATTTGCCCACTCACCTAATCTGTCCAAGTCACCTGCAGCCTCTTAGCGTCCTCCTCACAGCTCACATCGCCACCCATTTTCGTGTCATCCGCAAACTTGGAGATATTACACTCAATTCCTTCATCTAAATCGTTAATGTATATTGTAAAGAGCTGAGGTCCCAGCACTGAGCCCTGCGGCACTCCACTAGTCACTGCCTGCCATTCTGAAAAGGACCAGTTTATCCCGACTCTCTGCTTCCTGTCTGCCAACCAGTTCTCTATCCACGTCAGTACATTACCCCCAATACCATGTGCTTTGATTTTGCACACCAATCTCTTGTGTGGGACCTTGTCAAAAGCCTTTTGAAAGTCCAAATACACCACATCCATTGGTTCTCCCTTGTCCACTCTGCTAGTTATGTCCTCAAAAAATTCCAGAAGATTCATCAAGCATGATTTCCCTTTCATAAATCCATGCTGACTTGGTCCAATCCGGTCACTGCTTTCCAAATGCTCTGCTATTTCATCCTTAATGATTGATTCCAACATTTTCCCCACTACTGATGTCAGGCTAACCAGTCTGTAATTACGCGTTTTCTCTCTCCCTCCTTTTTTAAAAAGTGGTGATACATTAGCTACCCTCCAGTCCATAGGAACTGATCCAGAGTCGATAGACTGTTGGAAAATGATCACCAATGCATCCACTATTTCTAGGGCCACTTCCTTAAGTACTCTGGGACGCAGACTATCAGGCCCCAGGGATTTATCGGCCTTCAATCCCATCAATTTCCTGAACACAATTTCCCACCTAATACGGATATCCTTCAGTTCCTCCTTCTCATTAGGCCTACTGTCCCGAGTACATTCGAAAGGTTATTTGTGTCTTCCTTCGTGAAGACAGAACCAAAGTATTTGTTCAATTGATCTGCCATTTCTTTGTTCCCCATTATAAATTCACCTGAATCCAACTGCAAGGGACCTACATTTGTCTTCACTAATCTTTTTCTCCACCATATTTATAGAAGCTTTTGCAGTCAGTTTTTATGTTCCCTGCAAGCTTCCTCTCGTACTCTATTTTCCCCCTCTTAATTAAACCCTTAGTCTTCCTCTGTTGAATTTTAAATTTCTCCCAGTCCTCAGGTTTGTTGCTTTTTCTAGCCAAATTATATGCTTCTTCCTTGGCTTTAACACTATCCTTAATTTTCTTCATTAGTCATGGTTGAGCCACCTTCCCAGTTTTATTTTTACTCCAGACAGGGATGTACAATTGCTGAACGTCATCCATGTGATCTTTAAATGTTTGCCATTGCTTAGCCACCGTCAACCCTTTAAGTATCCTTTGCCAGTCTATTGTAGCCAATTCATGCCTCATACTGTCGAGGAGTTCAGGACCCTAGTTTCCTAGGTTGATTCTGAAGATGAGGGGGTTAACTTATAAGGATAGGTTGACGAAGTTGGGCCTATACACATTGGAGATCAGAAGAATGAGAGGTGATCTTGTTGAAACATATGATAATGAGGGGGCTTGACACGGTGGATGCAGAGAGGACAAGAACAAAACTGGACTTTGAGCAATTTTTAACAGTCAGTTGAAGTCTAAAGTGAGATTAGTGCTTTGAAATGACTCAATTTTGGGAAAGGTTTGTTTTATATATTTTTTTTTAAACTGCTGCTGGTGACAATTAAAAAAAATAAACAACAGCATCACTCAAATTTGTGCTAATTATACTATAATCATCAATCCTTGATAGAGGCATGTCATCAACTGATTAGACTAGGTGAATGTATTTTCTAACAGACATTTGGCCCTTTTGGTCATTTGATTGATATGAGATGAGCTATTTTGGTAGTTGAAAAAAAATGGTGTTTCTGGATTAAAGTCTATGGGGGAGAAATTTGATTGGATAGCGCCTCTCGAGGGTTTGCAGTCGAAAGCGTCGACATTTGCGCCGCTCAAAAAATCCAGTGTGCCGTTACCGGCGGCGCGGAGTATCATCGCCCAAGAGTGTCGCGCCGGTGTTCAACACCCCCGGTATCGACACGGAAGCAAAATCTAGTTTGTGCGGCACCCGTAGTGCCTCCTCCAGAGAAAGCTGACGTGCAGAGCCGTTATGTGGCGCTAAGTGAAGGAATGACTGCATAAGGCAAGTGTGATTGATGTTTTTTTTGCGATTTAACTTTATTTGGGGTGAATAATGTATAGGGAATGTTTTTTGTTCTGATTTTTTTTTTTTGCAGGGAGACCTCTCTTAGGTCGCTACAAAGCCGGCTCTTTGGCACGGGATATTCGGTTGCCTAGCGCCCTAAGAGAAGTGAGGAATGCTCCCCTTAGCGCTCCAATCCACTCTCGAGGCACAAAAGCTGAATTTTGCTGTTCCCGTCGCTAAAAATTTTCCGCCGCTAAATTTAGCGGTTGCCCGACACTAGCACCTCAGGAACCCTCCAAACAAATATCTAGCCCTATAACTTTAGCAGTAACTATTCAATGTAATTGGTGATCTTTGTACATAAAAACTTTTACTGAAAGTACTCATTAATTGTATGTAAATTTTCATCTCTTGCATGTGTCAAGACAGTTCTTGTTAAATTTGGAACTTATTAGTTCTTTGATCCCATCAAAGTTGATCTTGTGGGAGTTCCACTGCAGTCCCATGTGTTTTAAATAACTACAGCGTTTTTTTAAAACTATTCATTCAAGTGCACACATGACAAATTTCTACACCATCAGTGACCACAGATAACCTTTATATATTTTAAATGATCCTTCATTCTGTTTGCCAAAAAGGTAGTTTCCATCAATAACACCAAAGATTATCACAAAACATTGTTGTCTTAATGATTTTTTCACGTACATGTCAACCTTAGAAATAAATGAGATGCTAGGCAGTACCACACTCTGAGCACTATTTAAAACCTTGCCAATAGCTAACACAGCTGCTTCTTCCCAAATTATGCCTGGTCTTGCTACAGGTTTGCTGTAACATATAGAATGCACATTTTAACTGGATCAAGCCCAACATAGCTTCAGCAATTCTATAACACAAGTTTGCATTGGATTGTTGCATTGCATAAATATGTAGGTCTTTTCAAAAGAACAGCTTGCAGTAACATTTTCTATTGCAACTTCCCAACCCCTGACCAAAAGTTCACAAATTTTTGTCCAGCCAGTTTATATAGTTGTTCATGATCCTATTTCCCACATCAAAGTTGGTAGGTGGCAGTGCAAATATCATGGCACCATGGAATCCATCTTCATAATGGTCAAGAGTCACTTCTATTCCAGCATCTTCTAAGCGCTTTGCATACATTATTCCATCATCCCTTAGGATATCATGTTCACAGGTTAGGATGTAGGCCCTTGGTAACAACTGAAGGATTTCTTTATCTGCAATTAGTGGTGCTGCTCTTGGGTCCAACAATGCTGGCAACTCCTTGATAACCTGTGGACTTCCCATTATCTGGACGACAGGTTTGTAGTTCTTTTTAAACGATTGTGGTAGAAGGGTTGTCCAGTTTAAGCGAGCTCGGATAGAAGTCAGCTGACTTAGGTCTGAAGCTGTGTGGTTGTTGACCAACATTGCATGGACAAAGCTCAGGTCACCATTCAGGTACTCCAGCCAGAAAAGGGCCATGACCTGTTTGTACAAGATAGGCGCAGCCATATTCTGTTGATAGGAAGGGGTATTGAAATCAAGAGCCTGAAGTACTGGATATATAAGAGCTTGAAGCTTGAGTCGGGTGGTGATGCTTCTGTCCATGACAAGCTACAAACAAAAAAAAAGTTTAAAGGTTTTTTTTATGTGACTAAAATATACCAGAGTTTGCAACATTACAATGTATCTGTTGATTTAGAAAATTCTGCAAACAAAACTACTGATCATTCAGCTTTACAACTTTAATCATAGTATTGCATAAATAATTTGGAAAATATACTCATCACTATTAATTGGTAGAATAGCAGACTGGAAGGTAGCAAATGTATCTCTGGTATTCAAGAAAAGAGGGAGAGAAAACAGAGAACTACAGATAGGTAGCCTGACATCAGTTGTTGGGAACATTATTAAGGAAGTGCTAACAGGGCACTTAGAAAATCAAAATATGATTAGGCAGAGTCAACATGGTTTTATGAAAGGGAAGTTATGTTTGACAAATTTATTAGAATTTTTTGAGGATGTAACTAGGAAGGTAGATAAGAGGAACCCGTAGATGTAGTATACCTGTATTTGGATTTCCAAAAGGCATTTGATAAAATGCCACATAAAGGGCCCAAGTTTCCACAGGATAATAAACGGGCTTTTCGTGCCTAAAACGGCGCCTAAAAAAAACCTCGCAATTCTGGAGCGCCCTGCAGCTCCTTGTCTGTTTGGCGCGGCGCCCAGGGGGGCGGAGCCTACACTCGCGCCGATTTTGTAAGTGGGAGGGGGCGGGTACTATTTAAATTAGTTTTTTTTCCTGCCGGCAACGCTGCGCGTGCGCGTTGGAGCGTTCGCGCATGCTCAGTGTGAAAAAAACATTGGCACTCGGCCATTTTTGTAGTTCTTTGTAGCTGTTTAATTTTTGAACTTTTTAAAATAAAAGCACATTAGCACTTGCAGCCTTCTCACTGTCTCCTTCCCCCCTCCCCCGCGGGAACGAAGCGGCTGTTCCCTTCCCCCCTTCCCCCCCTCCCCTCCACGGGAACGAACGGCTGTTTCCTTCTCCCCCCCCCCCCCGCGGGAATGAACGCCTGCAGAATTCTCCGTGCCTGAAGCACTTTCACACAGGTAGGAAGATGGTTTATTTAATCTTTTCTTTGCTTATAAATGTTTATTCAGGTTGGATTTATTTGTATAATATTTGTATAAGTATAAATAAGGATTTATTGTAGAATTTAATAAATTCCCTTCCCTCCGCACCCCCCCCCCCACCTCGTTCTGGACGTCTAATTTGTAACCTGCGCCTGATTTTTTAATGTGTAGAACAGGTTTTTTCAGTTCTACAAAAATCTTTACTTGCTCCATTCTACTTTAGTTTGGAGTACGTTTTCACTGTGGAAACTTTCAAATCAGGCGTCAGTGGCCGGACACGCCCCCTTTTGAAGAAAAAATTCTGTTCCAAAGTAGAGCTGTTCTACCTGACTAGAACTGCAGAAAAAAAAATGTGGAGAATTGCGATTTCTAAGATAGTCCGTTCTCCACCAGTTGCTCCTAAAAATCAGGCGCAAATCATGTGGAAACTTGGGCCCAAAAGGTTGTTATGCAAGATAAGGGCTCATGGGGTTGGGGGTAATATATTAGCACAAATAGAGGATTGGTTAACGGACAGAAAACAGAGAGTAGGAATAAACGGGTCATTTTCAGGTTGGTAGGCTGTAACTAGTGGGGTGCCACAAGGATCAGTGCTTGGGCCTCAGCTATTTACAAATTATATCAATGACTTAGATGAAAGGACAGAGTGTAATGTATCCACGTTTGCTGACGTTGCAAAGCTAGGTGGGAAAATAAGCTGTGAGGAGGACGCAAAGAGCCTGCAAAGGAATATAAACAGGTTAAGTGAATGGGCAGTAAGGTGGCAGATGGAGTATAATGTGGGGACATGTGAGATTATTCACTTTGGTAGGAAGAATAGAAAAACTGAATATTTTTTAAATGGTGAGAAACTATCAAATGTTGGTGTTCAGAGAGATTTATGCATGTTGGCCTTTAATGGAAGGGGGTCGGAGTACAAATGTAAGGAAGGCTTGCTATAATTGTACGGGGCTTTGGTGAGACCACACCTGGAGTACTGTGCACAATTTTGGTTTCCTTAGCTGAGGAACATAACATAAGAAATAGGAGCAGGAGTAGGCCATTTGGTCCCTTGAGCCTGCTCCGCCATTCAATAAGATCATGGCTAATCTTCTACCTCAGCTCCACTTGCCTGCACTATCCCCATATCCCTTGATTCCCTTAATTTCCAAAAATCTATCGATCTCTGTCTTGAATATACTCAACAACTGAGCCTCCATAACCCTGTGGTGTTGAGAATTCCAAAGATTCACCATCCTGAGTGAAGACATTTCTTCTCATCTCAGTCCTAAATGGCCGACCCCTTGTGCTGAGACTGTGATCCCTGGTTCTAGACTCCCCAGCCAGGGGAAAACATCCTCCCTGCACCTACCCTGTAAGAATTTTGTATGTTTCAATTAGATCACCTCTCGTTCTTCTAAACTCTAGAGAATATAGGCCTAGTCTACTTTATCTCTTCTCATAGAATAATTCCCCCATCCCAGGGATCAGTCTGGTGAACCTTCGTTGTACTCCCTCGATGGCAAGTATATCCTTCCTTAGGAGATCAAAACTGTACACAATACTCCAGGTGTGGTCTCACCATGGCCCTATATAATTACAGTAAGACCTCTTTACTCTTATACTCAAATCCTCTTGTAATAAAGGCCAACATAGCATTTACTTTCTTAATTGCTTGCTGTGCCAGCATGTTAACTTTCAGTGATTTGTGTACAAGGACACCTAGCTCCCTCTGAAAACCAACATTTCCCAATCTCTCACCATTTAAAAAATACTTTGCTTTTCTATTTTTCCTACCAAAGTGGATAACTTCAGATTCCTCCACATTATATTCCATTTGCCATGTTCCTGCCCACTCGCTTAACCTGTCTCTATCCCCTTGCAGCCTCTTTGCATCCTCCTCACAACTTACATTTCCACCTAGCTTTGTATCATCAACAAACTTGGCTATATTACATTTGGTCCCCTCATCCAAATCATTGATATAGATTGTGAATAGCTGAGGCTCAAGCTCTGATCCTTACAGTACCCCACTAGTTACAGCCTGCCAACCCGAAAATGACCCGTTTATTCCTACTTTCTGTTTTCTGTCTGTTAACCAATCCTCAATCCATGCTAGTATATTACCCCCAATCCCATGAGCCTTAACTTTGTTTAATAACAAGTGTCTTGTGTGACACTTTATCGAATCCAAATAAAAGGAACTATATACTTGCCTTAGAGGCGGTGCAACAAAGATTCACTAGATTGATTCCTGGGATGAGAAGGTTGTCCTATGAGTAGAGATTGAGTAGATTTGGGCCTGTAGTCTCTGAAGAATAAGAGGTCATCTCACTGAAATATAGGGGGATTAACAGAGTAGATGCTGAGAGCTTGTTTCCCCTGGCTGGAGACTAGGGGGCATAGTCTCAGGATAAGGGACAGCCATTTAAGAGAGTGAGATGAGGAGGAATTTCTTCATTCAGAGGGTTGTGACTCTTTGGAATTCTCTGTCCCAAAGGGCTGTGGATGCTCAGTCATTGAGTATATTCAAGGCTGAGATAGATAGATTGGACTCTAGGGAAATCAAAGGATATGGGGATCGGGCAGGAACATAGAATTGAGGTCGAAGATCATCCATGATCTTATTGAATGGCGGAGCAGGCTTGAGGGGCTGTATGGCCTACTCCTGCTCCTAATTCTTATGCTCTTGTAACAGCTGCAGAATTTAACTGAAAATCATGTTGCAGATACAGAAAATGGGCAGATGAATGAATACATCATAACAAAGAAAGAAAAAAAACAGCCAATGAAGTACTTTTTGAAGTGTAGACACTGTTGTGATGTGGGAAAAGCAGCAGTCAATTTGGACACAGCAGGATCCCACAACCAGCATTGTGATAATAACCAGATAATTTTTTTTAGTGATGTTGATTGAAGGATAAATATTGGGCAAGACGCCAGGGATAACTCCCTGCTCTTCTTCAAAATTTGGAACCTTTTATGTCCACCTCAAGAGCAGACGGGACCTTGGTTTAACATCTCATCCGAAAGACGGCGCCTCCGACAATACTGCACTCCCGCAGTACTGCATTGGAGTGTCAGACTAGATTTTTGTGCTCAAGTCTCTGGAGTGGGACTTGAACCCACAACCTTCTGATTCAGAGGAGTGTGTGCCATCCTCTGAGCCATGGCCGACAGACCAAATGATGACCCTGAAATCATAACGGAGTTGTCCTTCAGCCTTGAATTTTCTTTAAACAACTTATGGATATTTCTGAAGTTGCAAATGATTATTTTAAGGTTATTTCAATAATACTCTGACCTTGAACATCACTGCGGCAAGCCTAGGACAAACATTAACATTTGTTTACATTAAAAACACTGACTCCAATTTTGTGCAAACAACTTTCGTTAAATGCACATTCATTGGGCTTAATTTTCCCCAAAGCTATTTTTTGGCGTACTTGAAGAGTTATGCCCGTTTTTATGGGACTCAAGTACGGCAAAAAAAATCATCCAATATTCCTCGTTTGAATTCTTCATTTTGGCGCCGCCTAGCCCGTCGTTTAGTTTTGGGGGAGGAGCCCAAGATCTAAGCCAAAAAGATCGGGTTGCCACGGTAACCAGGGATACAATGTGGGCTGAGACTGGAAAGTGAAACATACAGCCAGCTCATAGCAACCTGCACAAGCACATTAAACATTGCAGCAACTTACCTCCATTAAATTATTAAAGTGTAATGACAAATGTCTATCTCTCCCTCCCCCCACCCCTTCCCCATGCTGGTCCCCGCTCCTATCCCTGGCCGAATGGTCTCCCGGTCTCGGTCCCCGCACCTATCCCTGGCCAAATGGTCTCCCAGTCCCCGCACCTATCCCAGGCCGAATAGCCTCCCGGTGCCGGTGTGCGTACCTATCCCTGGCCGAATGGCCTCCTTACTCCCTGTACCCGCTCTTAACTATGCCCGAAAGGCTTCCCCCCCCCTCTTGCTGCTGTCCAGGCATCTGCTGTGCTGATTTACTTACCCTCGCCGATTTTCTTCACTCACCAGAAGGTTTTCCCACAGAGGCCACATATGCCGGCCTAAAAAGAATTGGAGTAAATGGAGCTGGCCAAACTTGTTTAAATGGCCAAAACTGCCGCAGGTGGCAGGTTACGCCCCCATGACAAAAAAATACAAACCTAAAAAAATCGTAACTGAGTTACGCTGTGGCACATTGATTGGGGAAACTTTTATTTTTTTTTTAAAATTAGGCCAAAAAAAGTGGCGCACACCAAAGAAACGGCGCAAATCACTGGGGAAAATTGAGCCCATTGTTACATAAGAACATAAGAATTAGGAACAGGAGTAGGCCATCTAGCCTCTTGAGCCTGCTCCGCCATTCAACAAGGTCATGGCTGATCTGGCCATGGACTCAGCTCCACTTACCCGCCCGCTCCCCATAACCCTTAATTCCCTATTGGTTAAAAATCTATTGTAAGTTTTGATTTGATTTCTTCATTATCAAGTGCCCCGGCACATTCCACAAAAATGGATTTGTTCTATTTCTAAGTTTAAGACCACTTAAAATTACTATAGTTTGTCCAATAGATAATGGACTGTAATTACCTGCTGGCTTACAGCAGCAGCCAAGTTTCCTCCAGCACTGTCTCCAGAAACTGCAATTCGATTTGGATCCACTGAATACTGGGACAAGATCTCAGGCTGCAGAAAATATTTGGTGGCACTATAAGCATCATTAATCTGCTCAGGAAACCGAACCTCTGGGACAAGACGGTATCTAAATTTAAGAATGCACAATCTGATTAATTTCGATAAGACTCAATTTGCAAAGTTTTGACCTGATGCTAGTCTGACTCAGAAGAGTAATATAGAATTTTATTCTGTTTTTATTATATGAACATTTACTTCCAGTATTCTAAAAGGTTATATATATTATATACAATTTAATAAAAAGTTGTGTGTCTATAGTGATCATTGTGCAGTGTCAGTCATAAACGTCTGTTAATTTTCTTCTTTAGACATCTGTTAATTTGTTTTCTTCCTCATTGGTTAAGTCTCTGTGGGGGAAATATTGGACCTTATTTTCTGGGTGAGGTATGGGGGCAAACAGGTCCAAATTCATGGGCCTTAAACTGTCGTTAGGCCCCTTGCATGTGCTAATGAGGGGCTTAACGCCTGTTTAAGGACCACTCACGAAAATTGTTCAGTGTTGAGCAGAACATGTGTCGAGCATGCTGTGCTCAGGGTTTCCTATTCTTGCTGCGGCCTAACCAGGGGTCCTTAAAGGGTTGAACTTACTTGCTCCAATTCTCGCTGACATTACACCAAAAATAATATGGAAATTCTCCATCATACTCCATTTGCGTTGACCGATAAGTTCATTCTGAAATGACAACTCAATTTCTGACTGTTCCTTTCCTGAACCAGAAGAGTGGCATACAGCCAAGAACTCAGATCCTTGATCAGACAGTCCAAGTGCAAAGATATCTTACTATTACTGTGTTGCATCAAGCCTCTTGGCACTTTAACATTTTTGGCTACGATATGAAAAAACTGCTGTTGTCACAATTAACAGATTCCCTTCCATGAGGTTGAAAATACTGAAGTGGAAATGAGAAGGCATCTAATCACTAAATTTATTTTTAATTCAGCTTTTGAATAACGGGTGATGAATTTTGAAAGTATAGTTCAAAATAACAGAAATCCAATTAACCAACTCAAGAGTTTTCTGCAAAAGAAACCACAACATTGTCCTAAAAATGCATAATCCAGGAGAATTATGCTGTTAATTTGCAATTACTTACTCAATAGAGACAAGAACCGCATTCACATCTTTTGCCATCTTCCGACAAAGATGGTCATATGATCGCATTTCTGTATAAACAAGATAAAAAAAGGATAGCATTCTTAGGAGTCAGAGCTGTTTATATGTAGCCAACCAAAATTTTTGGTTACTGCCTAGGCTTTTGGGACAGATGCTACTATAAGTCTCAGGGACCCGATACAGCGGGAGGGAGAGGCACCCACTGAGCTGCCTGTGGAAATGTTTTTTTTAAGTTCCAAATTTTTTTCTTCTTGATGGAGCCTACACACATAGCCATGCTCCTAAATTACCTGAACAAACTCCTCTTCCACTGAGCCCCAAGGTCCTTCCACCTAGCTTGGCATTTGACAAGGTGCCACATAAAAGGTTACTGCACAAGATAGAAGTTCATGGGCTTGGGGATAATATATTATCATGGATAGAGGATTGGCTAACTAGGCTAAAAATTTGGCAGATGAAGTATAATGTTGGAAAATGGAAATTTGGCAGAAAAAAAATCAAAGAGCAAGTTATTATTTAAATGGAGAAATGCAGTACAGCAGGACTTAGGGGTACTTGTGCATGAAACACAAAAGGTTAGTATGCAGGTACAGCAAGTGATCAGGAAGGCCAATGGAATCTTGGCCTTTATTGAAAAGGGGATGGAAGCAGAGAAGTCTTGCTACAGTTGTACAGGGTTTTGGTGAGGCCACACCTGGAATACTGCATGCAATTTTGGTTTCCATATTTACGAAAGGATATACTTGCTTTGGAGGCAGTTCAGAGAAAGTTCACTAGGTTAATTCCGGAGATGAGGGGGTTGACTTATGGAGGAAAGGTTGAGTAGGTTGGGCCTCTACTCATTGGAATTCAGAAGAATGAGAGGTGATCTTATTGAAACATGTAAGATTATGAGAGGGCTTGACAAGGTGGATGCAGTGAGGATGTTTTCACTGATAGGGGAAACTAGAACTAGAGGGCATAATCTTAGAATAAGGGCTGCCCATTTAAAACTGATGGAGACATTTCTTCTCTCAGAGGATTGTGGATCTGTGGAATTCGCTGCCTCAGAGAGCTGTGGAAGCTGGGACATTGAATCCATTTAAGACAGAAATAGACAGTTTCTTAAATGATAAGGGAATAAAGGGTTATGGAGAGCAGGCAGGGAAGTGGACCCTAGTCCATGATTGGATTAGTCATGATCGTATTAAATGGTGCAGCAGGCTCGAGGGGCCGTACGGCCTACTCCTGCTATTTCTTATGTTCTAATACTGGATGCCAGAACTGAACAAGTAGACTCTCCATACAGCATTTATTCAGGGTCAATGGTAGCAAATGTGGAAATCGTTCTCCCCCCATTTCTATGTAATTTCCCGACCCTCACCTGGGTATGGGCAGGAAGATTTTGTGCCACTGGACTGCCCTCTAGAAAGGGAGAGCGGGGGGAGGCGTGGGTCCCCAAATGCACCTCCGGCACTGCCCACCAGAAAACTGGTGAGATGGGGCCAGAAAGCCCAAGCCTATGAATGCTGTTCTTGCTATGCCAGATCTTATAAGGGCCACAGACTGTGGTGCCTGATTCCGCAGGGATCCGGTTTATCAGACCCATAGCCCTGCTTTGTACTGGAAATGGATGAAGGGTTTGAAGCAGATTTATGAGGGGAAGAGCATGGATACCATTGAAGTATATTTTTTGACAGACAGCTTTGTACCCAGAAGAAGCCTGTTCTGGGTACAAGTATGGCACAATTTTTCTCAGTTCACTAGTTCAGTTCAGGTCAGGCCTTTGCAGCAAGGTGACAGAATGAAGGGGTCCATGAACAGCCAGGTTCACGTATAAACTTTTGCTCACAGATGTGTTTTACAAGTTACAAGAGATTATTGAGGATTTGAGATATTTATAACAAATTTTGTGATTTATTATTCCAGGCTATTGCTTCCCTTAATTTTATATGTTTAATAAATCCGCAAGGTTACTGTAGGAAAACAAATTATAACTATAAGTTTTACAACGGAAAGAAAAATCCTCCACAGCTTCAGGAATTAATGCACAAAGGATAATACAGAATTAACAAAGATTGCAGTGAAAACAACATTAAACTTTGCAATCAACATTGAAAACTGTTACACAGATTTAGAAATTTGACTTCTACAACCCAGGCTAGGGAAACACTCGCTCCCACTTATAGATGGGGAGTGGAGTGGAGTGAGGGTCAGGCAATGGTTTATCATTAATTTTGCAATGGGCTCCAGCAAAAGAAGTCTATCTTCTTCACCGAAAAATGTAGTGCACAGTATATTGGGCATGCAGACCTGCATAGCAGAATTTCTGAACATGTTCACTGCTAGTGAGGATCTGCACCAATGTAAAATCGGGGCTATACTCTTCAAGGTTTACTTTGAAAAGGAACACTTAGAATCATAGGGCCCAAGTTTCGGGCTGCGCCGTTGGACGCCCGTTTTTCGTGCCACAAAGTGCGCCTAAAAAAAACTTACAGATTCTCCGGCTCCCTGCTGGTCCTCTTGAGTTGGGCGCGGCGCAGCACAAGCTGTATGGGGCGGAGCCACAGTGGGCGCGCATGTGCAGTAGCTCCAGGTGCCCAAAACTGTGTGGGAGGGGCCCGAAGCACGCAGCCCCTAGCCCTGGCTGAATGGCCTCACTGGGGCTGCGGCATAAGGCTGCCTCCCACGCCCAGCTGCTGCTTCCTCCCGACCCGACTCGACTCTCTCTTCCCCGCCCCGGACCCGACCCCCCGGACTGGACCCGACCTGCGCTCTTCCCCCCCCGACCTCCCTCTCCCTCCCTCCCTCCCTCCCCCATCGGACCCGACCTCCCTTCCACCACTCCCCCGACCCGACCCGCGCTCCCGACTCCCGGCACCCACCCCCCCCCCCCCCCCACCAGGACCGGACCGGACCCGACCCAACCTGACCTCCCTCCCCCCGCCCCCGACACGGACCGAACTCGCTCCGCCCCCCCTACCCGACCCGCGCTCCCGACCCTGATCCGCGCTCCCGACCCCGGACCCGACCCGACCCAACGCCACCTACCTGTAAATCTGGTGCTGGGGACGGGCCCTGCCCGAAGTCTTGGGCCCGGCCCGTTCAGCCTCCCCCCCCTCCCTCTCCCCTCCTCCTTCCCCCCCTCTCCTCCCCCTCCCCTTCTCCTTCTCCTCCCCCCTCTCCTCCCCCCCTCCCCCTTCTCCTCCCCCCCCTCCCCCTTCTCCTCCCCCTTCTCCCTTCTCCTCCCCCCCTCCCCCTCCCCTCCCCCTTCTCCCTTCTCCTCCCCCCCTCCCCCTTCTCCTCCCCTCCCCCCTTCTCCTCCCCCTCCCCCCTTCTCCCTTCTCCTCCCCCTTTCCCCTTCTCCTCCCCCCCTTCCCCCTTCTCCTCCCCCCCTTCCCCCCCCCCTTCCCCCTTCTCCTCCCCCCCTTCCCCCTTCTCCTCCCCCCCCCTTCCCCCTTTCCCCCCTCCTTCTTTCTCCCCCTCCCCCTTCTGCTTTCCTCCCTTCCCCCTTCTCCTTTCCCCCCCCTCCCCTTCTCCTTTCCCCCCCCTCCCCTCACCCTGCCTCCCCCCTCTGTCAGAAACACAGACACTGACAGAGAGTGAGAGACACACACAGACAGACAGAGAGATAGAGACACTGACAGAGACACACTGGGGGTGGGGGGGGGGGGGCATCCCAGCACGCTGTTGGAGGGCTCCCGGTGCTGCAGACGGTAAGTAGAAAATGTTTTATTTATTGATTTAAAAAAAAAAATTCTTATTAATTTTTTTGGATTAATTTATTGGTTGATTTATTGATGTTGGCTCTTTATTTGTAAAACTGAAGTGTAAAACTTCCCTTTAAACCCCCCAACCACACCCCCCCCCCCGCCCATTCCCTACACCTGATTTTCTAAAGTGTAGACAAGGTTTTTTCGAGCGTACAAAAATCTTCACTTACTCCATTCTAAATTAGTTTGGAGTAAGTTTTCACCGCCGAAACTTTGAAAACAGGCGTAAGTGACCAGACACGCCCCCTTTTGAAAAAAAAAATTCTGTTCCAAAGTGAAACTTTTCTAACTGACTAGAACTGGAGCAAACTAAATGCCGAGAATTTGAATTTCTAAGATACTCCGTTCTACACCAGTTGCTCCAAAAAATCAGGAGCAACTGAGGCTGAAACTTGGGCCCATAGAATGGGTACAGCACAGGAGGCTGCCATTCGGCCCGTCGAGCCCGTGCTGGCTCTCTGTAAGAGCCCTTCAGCTAGTCCCACTCCCCCGCCCTTTCCCCATAACCCTGCATTTTTTCCCCCCTTCCGGTACTTATCCAATTCCCTTAGTGAAAAGAGGCTGCTATCTCTATTTCTCTTTAAACTCCATCAGCTATACCGAATTAGTTAAGAACACACATTTAAATGAGGAAGAATATGTGCTTTGGATGTTTAACAAGAAGGTTGAGAGGTTCACTACTTCCTTTTGTAGTACACTTACTTGCACTTCCTAAAGCCCATCCTCCACCGTGTATGTAAATAATGCTTCGCTTTAGTTCACCATCCAGCCTCTTCTTGGGCTCAAATACTCTGACTTGCACTCCATCAAATGTCGTGTCCGTTACTTCAACTGTTTCACTTGATTGAGGGGCAAGCATCTCAAACATGGTAATAACAAAATTTAGAGCCTTCAGGTGGTGGCTAAGTCCCAACTGCTGCACCAGATGACACTGAGAAACAATACAATAGAATATCATCATTAATTGTACCCACAATAATCTTTTTCACTCATTTATTTGTAAAGTCAAAAAATCTAAAACTTTACTTGAAACTATATATTTATTTATTAATTGACTATCTGTACATAAAGTAATTATGAGTATAAATGCAACTTCAGTACAGAGATTGTACAGTTATTCCACAGTAATTCATTAAATGTACAAACTTTGTTTCAACAGGGTTGTTTCCTCAGACAAATTGTACGTTTTTTTTGGTCAGAATAACAGATACTGAAATGCAGAAATGGTTATGTAAACTACATGAAAGAGCCAGTTATTTCTTTATAATTCAAATGCCTGATATCACCTTGTTTTCCTTAACCCTGCAGTAATGTGAGGAAATATATTTATACCATGTACAACTTTAGTCTGATCTGTTAACAATACAAAGATAGGTATTCACCTTAATTTTAGTAAACATTGGAGTCTGAGGCTGGTTTGTTCACAGGTCAGTACCTAAACTTGACTTGTTTAATAACCTCACAGAATGTCTTTGATTGGGTCAAGTGTCCAAAGAGAATAGTTAAATCGAGGGGCTATTTCAAAAATTCCCAAAATAAATTTCATATCCCAAGTCTTCGCCAATATCATGGTACGGCTCCCCCAAGTGGACCTGACTACTGCCAATACAGGTCTCACCCGGTGTACCTCCACTACCCCAGTGAACACCTGCGGCTCGGGGACTTCCGCTGTGGGGAGTCATTACTCCATCTTTATACATTACCATATTTGAGGCAAGTGAAGACTCCACCTTCTAAAGGCCATTATGGAATCTTCAACTTAAGGCCAGGGCTTAGTACATTAGGTTCCAACCTAGATTCCTGCTGAAGCTATGGGAGGAGTATGCTAGAATAGCTGAAGACTGTCAAGGCCAACATACTTTGCAAGCACTTTCTAGTGTCATTTTATTACTGAAAATAACGGGAATGGATTTCCATGCAAGAGCTCTCGTTCGTCCGCTGTAACTTCAGTAAATGAATCAGAGAAGAACCATAAAAATAATTCCTTTAAAAAAAAATGGTTGTTTTTTTCCTAGTTTTTTTCCCTCACAGTTGTGATTTGTTGCCATTTTATGAGCCTTTTAATTGCAAATATATCATTTTGCATGTGTGATTTTTCAAATCTGAAAAGTGTGACATTGAGCTAGCTGCATAGCTTTTATTATTAATATATAACTGGATAACAATCTGTCCAATAGGGATTGAAAGAGTATGCCTGAAAGCTTGTGAAAGGTACATTTAATTTAATTATCTTTTTTCAGGATCCCTATACAGGTTGAGCATCCAAAATCTAGAGTTCCGGAATCCGGATCGATTGGTGGCAAGGTCGTCCGGATCCGCAAAATGTTCCAGAATCCGGACCACCGGCCTTGCCGACCTCGGGCCTCACCTTGCCGCCGCTGACCTTAACCCGCCGCCGCTTGCCTTGCCCCGCTCGCCGCCGCTGCCCTTACCTCGGGGCCTCCTCACCGACCCGCCCCAACACCTCCTCTGCGATGGGGCCCGCCAGCCCGAACACTTCTTTGGCGGCTGGGCCCGCCCAAACACCTCCATGACAGCGGGTCTCTGCCCAAACAACTCCTCGGCGGCTGGGCCCTGCCCGACCCGAACAATTCCTCGGAGAGCAACCCCCCCCTCTGAAATCCGGAATTACTCGAACCTGGGCTCGGGTGTTTCTGGATTTCGGATGTCAGAAACACGTTCCGAAGTTCGGAAAAACATGAAAACCGGCTCGGCCTCGGTCCCGAGGTTGCCGGATTCGGGATGCTCAAATGTATTTGAAAGGATGGCAAGTGACCAGTTTCTAGGCTTTAGCCAATTACATTTTGAACAGATCAAGCAAACCTATAATTTTCCCCATCTCCCTGAATAAAACATCAACACCAAAAAATGCTATTTGATCTCCTCTCCTACACCTTGCTTAGTTAAACAGATAATATTTACATACTAATTGCCTTTAACAGAAGTTAATACTGGTCAGAAACTGAACTGGTATGGAATAGTACAGCTCGGGATGGTGAAACCTGTAAATTAGGGACACCTAATGAACTTGAATCAAGTTCCCTTTAGTTGTAGGTGTCCTTATTTTCAAAATGGTCATTGTATGGACAGTAAACCAAATTGACTGGATCTCCTGTAGCATTCCTTCTTTTTTTTGCTCTCACCTGGGATCGTGCCTAATTTTGGAGCCCTGTCAGCGAGATGTGATTTCCATTCTATTTTTTGTTTGTTGGGATTCCTAGTTCATTGCCTTCCTGGGGTCCTTTTCCATTGAAGGAGGGATGTCCTAATTCTGGGATCTGCTACGTTGGCAGCCTGTACTGTTGTGCGAGACATTCCAAGAACCAGGAGGCCACCCGTGACCAGGCAAAGAGAGGAAACTGAGAAATTACAGCACAGGCAGAGGCCTTCAGCACCCAGTACTGGCATTCTCTCCTGGAACCCTCAGATCCTTTTATATTCTTCCTTTTCAGATATTTAGCCCCTTCCCTTTCATATTAAATATTAGCCTCTACCTCAATAGCCACATGTGGTGAAGGAACCCACAGTCTAATAGCCCTCAATTTAAGAATCTTCCTCCTCCCTTCCTCCTTGGTTCTCCCACTTTACTTGCTGATCCTTTCTCAGTGCTGCTCTCACTCCATGTTGTTGCTGCTGCTCCTGGTTCTTCAGAGAATTGTGTTGCTCAACCCCACCCTCCCCCCTCCTGAATGCTGAGACCAGCCCATAATCAGACTGGGGGGGGGGGGCACTGTGGTGGGAAATTTTATGCAATGATCACCAAGTAAATAATCCAGAGGCAGCACCCTGCAGGCCCATACCCCATTTTGCAAGAGTACTCGTCATTCCAGTGCAGTTTCTGGCTTTTGTAGAATGGGAGTTCTTTACCCAGCATTCACAGTGGCAGAGAAACCCCTCTATCCTTGGGATAAAGCGGTTTCTCTGGGTAAAGAGATCCCCATTCTACAAATGCCTTTTTTAGGGCATTGAAGGCTGTCTGTTGTTCATAATTTGAGCGTGTCACTGGTGTCAAGGTAAGTTACATGGGACTATCAGCAAGTCTCTGTCTTTTACAGTTGTCTGTTTTTTGGGGGTGTCCTTTTGTACAAGTTTTACTGTATTCTATTGAACAGTAGTTTAAGTAATATAAAAAATAAACATTTCAAAGAATAGTTTTAGTTCTTTTGTTTGGATTTCAAATTGACATTAGTCACAGCAAAAAATAATTAATTCCACTTGTGTAGTTCAGGTATTGTTTGAGACATATTTACCACACAGGCAAAGTGGAGCCCACAATGCTGCTCAAGTTTATTTCTTTCATAAAACAAAATTTTATTTGAATAGTCAATTATCTTTCAATAAGTACTTGGGACAATGTTTATATTGAATAGTTTGTGCTATGCTACCCATAAGTAACATTATACTAGGTTGCTAAATATTGACATATATTAAGTGTGTGATCACTTCTAAAAGTCCCCTTCCTCAACGGGTGAATAAATGCTCAAAAATGAGATGTTCATTCCTGAAGCAATTGTTTAGCTGCCATAAAGTATAGACATCAGCTGACCACTGCTGAATATAGAGGAAAGTTCACCAATGTGTCTTGTGCAACCTCAAAGCTACAAAACTGCACATGATTACACAAGGATGTAGGTAAAAGGTCAGCCAACTCCCTTTCAATCTTAAAAACAAAAGTAGAACGTAAAGGAGACATCAATAAAATGGCAGGACTGTCGTATGAGGAGAGATTGGGTCGACTAGGCCTGTATTCACTAGAGTTTAGAAGAATGAGAGGGGATCTCATTGAAATGTATTAAATTCTGACTGGGTTAGACAGACTGGATGCAGGGAGGATGTTTCCCCTGGCTGGGAAGTCTAGAACAAGAGGTCACAGTCTGAGGATACGGGGTAGGAAATTTAGGACCGAGATGAGGAGAAATTTTTTCACTCAAGAGGATGGTGAACCTGTGGAATTCTCTACCACAGAAAGCTGTGGAGGCCAAGTCACTGAATATATTCAAGAAGGGGATAGATAGATTTCTAGACACAAAAGGCAGCAAGTGATATGGGGAAAAAGCGGGAATATGGTGTTGAGATAGAGGATCAGCCATGTTGAATGGAGGTGCAGGCTCGAAGGGCTGAATGGCCTACTACAGCTCCTATTTTCTATGTTTCTAAAAGTCTAAACTCATACCTATTCCAGTCGTAATTCTAATAGATATATTTTCTCCAGTTGACAGTTTTAATGCTCAGCATATGAAACATTACCAAATCATTCAGAAACAGCAGTTTTCTTAACAATTCCAATCAGTTGTGCATCAAAGTAGAAATCTTTTATTAAAACAATCAGTTTACTTTAATTGAATTCCTCAATTAATAGTTAATTGGGCTGTGGTACAGCTCTAAATCAGAATTGTATTTATTGAACTCTTAATCCAAGCACATTTCCAGGTAATCCAGCTGCATGTTTATGAAGGTTAAATAGTACTGTATTTGTACATGAATGCATTATCTGTTGTTCAACCAAACCTCAGAGAAATTTCAGTCACGTAGACTGTTACAAATACGAGTCCTGAAATTCCTATGTTTTTTTGAGCGCTTAAATCAGGCAATCTGGGTGGTGGAGGAGGTATTTGGTTCCACCGACTGGCCACTCCTTTTGCCCACAATGCAAAATTCCAATGAAGGGGAAAACAAGACTGGCAGGATGATGTCCTCCAGCAAAAATCTATCCAGTTCCATCTATCTTGTGACCAACATGCATGATGCAGGCAGACTTACCGTACAGAAATGTAAGTGGGGCCCATAATGCATTTTCCCAACAATGAATGAAGATAAGAATTAGGCAACAGAACATTGATGGCTTGCCCAAAGGAGTTTCTCTTCCTTCGACTATAATGGTCTGAACCTTCATCACTACCCTCCCCCCTCCCCCCTCCCATGGCACCATTCCTATTTTCCTGCCTCACACAGAAATTGCCATAAATACCATGAGCACCTGTCCCCAGAATTTGAGACACAGTCATTGCTGTTTTGATTGAGAGGTAGATGTTCCAATCCACCACATTTCTGGTGGTACAGCAGCCCGCCAAGAATTTCCCCACATATATACTTTGATCCAAATCTAGCTAAGAGAATTAGTGAAGGGTTGTATTGCTTGTCTTTCTTTGTATTAGGAAGATACACATAACGATCTGAAAACTACAGGATCTACAGTAATTCCACTGTATTGTCCTTGCTGCTGCTTATCAGTTCATTCTTAATGAAGCTGTTCTCTAGTTTATACCATAATGCCTCCAACCAGCAAAATATCTACATACTTACCTTCTGCCTCGGGATCCATGGAGACTTGCGTTCCTGGGCCTCTACATGTTCGCCTGTGTAGAGACCAACGTATCCCAGGGGCGCACGCGGTTCGCAAGCTCCCCTGGGATCATGTGGGTTGGCCCAACCAATCAAAGAAGGGAATTCCGAATCATGCTTATAAGCATGAATGGGGATCACAATAAAAAAAAGTGAACTTAAGTAAATATTTAAAAAATTACTCAATTAAAATGAATTAAAATACAATTTGATTAAAACAAAAATTTAATTTTTTGAAAAATAATAATTTTTTTGAAAAATAATTACCTTATTGTACATTTGTTTTAATGTTTAAATGAATGAAAATAATGGGTTTTTTTCATAATTTTTTTATTCTTACGCCGGTAAAAGCAGGCCTTACCAGGCGTAAGAATTTTGCAGGTATTCTCTGGGCAGAAGTTGGGCAAATAGCCCAACTCTCCGCCCGCGGATGCCCTTTTCCCAGATCGCAAGCTCTTGTGCGGGCTCTACGGGTGCGTGCGCACCACGTACATGCCCGTAGGGATCACAAATTATGGCCCAATGTGTTTATTCTACTGCTTTATGAAGTTTAGGAGGTCACTGAGGGCTCGTGAACAATGTTCCCTTTAAGCTATGCTGCGTTCTGTGTGGCCTGTTTCAGTGTGCGGTCCCTTCAAATTTCCGCACATGCGGTATTTACAAGAGAGAAGCTAATGAGCGGCTTGCGCGAGACCTTTCCCATTACTTAGTGGGAACATTGCTCGTGATATATCCAGCAAATTAAACAAGACAGGTAAATCGTCCCGAATCCGGAATTCCGAAAACTGGACATTTTTGAGACAGCCAGGATATTGACATTGGGCGGCGAGGGACGAGGAAACCGGTAAAAATTGCAGCGCCGGGGTGGGGGGCGAGGAACAGAGGATCAGCGGGCGGTGGAATCGGTGGGCGGCAAGGAGCAGCGAAGCAGCGGGAATCGGCCGGCGGTGAGGAGTACCAACAGCGAGGTCCGAAATCTGGCAAAACCCAAAAACTGGCACGGATTCAGTTCCGAGGTTTCCGGATTTCAGATGTTGTACAAGGGTTTTTTATCGACCACTGGGTTTCTTATTGGAGGCCTGTAAATACGGGAGGAACATGCTCAAGTCAATGGAAAAGAAAATCCGGCACGGTGCACAGCAGGCTACACATTTGCTATCAGCCTGTTTTGGTCAACTGGCATTAACCAATTTCATCCCCTTTCCTCTATTTTGCACATTACAATTTATAACATTCTTCAAATCGAGAAAGCCCAAACAGTTTTAATATCATATCCAGTCTGTATACAATAAATAAATCATATCCAATCATACAATTTACTGCAATATTCTGAATAGCAATGTTACTAGTATCAATAACTGGTTCAGTAGTTAACATCACGGTCAATAAATGCACAATTGGCATGTAATTTGAACAGTTAGTCAGTTCCTCTTCAACCAAGGTCAGCTAGATTTCTGCAAGGCTTGAAGTGAAATCATATCTGAGCAGCATGATTAAATGAATCTGGTGAACTAAACTTCACAAATTACTTTTCTTCTTTACTGAACTATCGTGCTTTAAAAAGGTAAAAAAATGGAAAATTATGGGCTAGATTTTCAGTTTTCAAAAACTGTAATTTTACGCCAAAATTACCATTTTCGCTGCACTACCGTTTTTAGGCCCGCTTTTCAGCCTTTAATTCGGTAAAAATCGGCATTGCATGAGGATTCGCAGCGCAAACCGCGAATTTCGGCAACTTTAGTCCGGGGCCAATAACGCTGCGAGAGTGGCCTTGGGGGGGTGGGGGGGGGGAAATTGCAATTTTTTTTTTTTAAAAACAAACATTCACAAAACCTTTACCTACTAAATCGCTGAAAAAGAATTAAAAAGTAAATGCTTTAACTTACCTTTTTTGCAGGTCTTTATATTACCACTGCTGGCAGGGCTGCACCGCAAGTTTGACCCGGTCGGTATTCTGGGCGCAGAATACGGGTCCCGAGAGAGCCAAAAATCGATCGCAAACGCAATTTGCGATGTTGCATGTTGGCGCTCCTCTCCCCGGCGGTACGTGGCAGCGCCACTGAAAAAAGGTACCCCGAAGATCCTGCCGACTGGGTTTTCGCCGCAGAGGGTCAAATCGCAGCGAAAACCCAGTCGCAAAGTCGGCGAAAATATAGCCCATAGATGATGTTACATGCAAAAATAAATAAAACTGTTTTACCTAAGCTATTTTGATTAACTACTTTATCTCTTAGAGATGGGGGCAAGACCAGGAAAGATTGGTCCATCTAGAATATACATTATCAGGCTCACATTTATATACTACAAAGAAAACAATTAGTGGTACAGTATCTAAATACAACAAAACTATTTTAAGATAACAATGTGGCAGTGCCCAACACTGATGTCCAAGACTTCAGACTTGGACCAGTTATATCGATATCAGGATCAGTGATGCCAAAAGGTGATTATGATCCAATTTCAGTAGGCGATAAACATATCTGAAAAGATATCCCAACCCTCTCCTTTGAACAGTGGGATTCTCAAAATAATCCTTACATTATCAGATTTAAAAAACATTTATCAGATTTAAAATATTTAAGGAACAATTTCCCTCACCCACTCTGCCCACAGCTAGGCAGGAGCAGTGCATTCGAAGTGTGCTGTTCCTAATAAGGTCCAAGATTTTCTGGGGCACCTTCAGCACCTGCTGATGGGGGAGGTGTATATTAAGCCTCAGATTGGGACCTTCAGACTCTTGATCACCAATCAGCAGCTAGAGGGTCTTGATTCTATCCAAAAATCTTAGGGAAAGATAAAAAAAATAATCAATTGCTGTCTTCAACCTGCCCATGGGACTCCTGCCAATCATACAGGGACAGGCCATATTGCCATGTTTCTCTGGACACCCCTGTAGTTGGCCCTCAGTGTGCATTCCCCAAGGATAACGAGGCAGGAGATTGGGAACACAATAGACAAGGCATTTTGGATATGGACTGCAATTCTGAGGAAAGTTCTATATACAAAATACCTGGTCTGTTCTCTCCACGTTTGCTGCCTGACCTGCTGAGTGTTTCCAGCATATTCTGTTTCTGTTTAAAATGTTTGCACGTTTTGTTTCAGTTGAATATGGTTAGTATCTTTTCTTTTATTTGTTCATGGGATGTGGGCATCATCAGCAATGCCAGCATTTAATGCCCATCCCTAATTGCCCTCGAGAAGGTGGTGGTGAGCATCCCTCTTGAAAACAACTGCGTGGCTTGCTCGGCCATTTCAGAGGGCAGTGAAGAGTCAACCACATTGAAGTGGGCCTGGAATCATATATAGGCCAGACCGGGTAAGGATGGCAGATTTCCTCCCCTAAAGGACATTAGTGAATCAAATGAGTCCGAGATAGAAGCCCGGGACTTAGTAGGAGTGGAACATCTGTTTATGTACAAATTGCCTCCTGGGATTTATTTTTTTGCAACTGAGAAAAAGATAAATATAGCCCACAACAACTGATTAAAAAAGCATTAAAAAAAATCAATGGCTGATAATATGTGCAAGGTTCACTATATTCCTAGTTGCCAGCAGAAACGGGGTTATAAATGTTTCTTAAATTATTTATTCTTAATGTCATGAGATTCCTCATTTCCTGTCCTATTCCCATTTTATTTTTTTTCTGCTTAGACTTCTACATTTGGTTTCTATTCCATTCCTTACTGAAAAATGGGCAAGCTGCTCCTAGGCCTCCAGCCACGTGCTGGAGACTATGAAAGACAAATTGAATCACTGTCTCATTTCTCCTTCCCTTTCCATTCCTTCTGGAGAAGCTGCTTTTACTCAATAATACCACCGAGAGCAGGAATCCATCATTTATGAAATCATATCATTCCTATCTCATGGGACATCACTATCAAAAACATTATCATTGGCATTTTCCACAGATTGTTCATTAGACTCCCTTCCTCATTCTGATCTTTTCACGCATTTCTTTACTCTGGAATCAATTATTAAAGATGAAATAGCAGCGCATTTGGAAAGCAAAGACAGGATCGGTCCAGGTCAGCATGGATTTATGAAGGGGAAATCATGTTTGACAAATCTTCTGGAATTTTTTGAGGATGTAACTAGTAGAGTGGACAAGGGAGAACCAGTGGATGTGGTGTATTTGGACTTTCAAAAGTCTTTTGACAAGATCCCGCACAAGAGATTGGTGTGCAAAATTAAAGCACATGGTATTGGGGGTAATGTACTGACGTGGAAAGAGAACTGGTTGGCAGACAGGAAGCAGAGAGTCGGGATAAACTGGTCCTTTTCAAAATGGCAGGCAGTGACTAGTGGGGTGCCTCAGGGCTCAGTGCTAGGAACCCAGCTATTTACAATATACATTAATGATTTAGATGAAGGAATTGAGTGTAATATCTCCAAGTTTGCAAATGACACTAAGCTGGATGGCGGTGTGAGCTGTGAGGAGGATGCTAAGAGGCTGCAGGGTGACTTGGACAGGTTAGGTGAGTGGGCAAATGCATGGCAGATGTAGTATAATGTGGATAAATGTGAGGTTATCCACTTTGGGGGCAAAAACACAAAGGCAGATTATCTGAATGGCGGCAGATTAGGAAAAGGGGAGGTGCAACGAGACCTGGGTGTCATGGTACATCAGTCATTGAAAGTTGGCATGCAGGTACAGCAGGCAGTGAAGGCAAATGGTATGTTGGCCTTCATAGCTAGGGGATTTGAATATAAGAGCAGGGAGGTCTTACTGCAGTTGCACAGGGCCTTAGTGAGGCCTCACCTGGAATATTGTGTTCAATTTTGGTCTCCTAATCTGAGGAAGGACGTTCTTGCTATTGAAGGAGTGCAGCGAAGATTCACCAGACTGATTCCTGGGATGGCAGGACTGAGATATGAGGAGAGACTGGATCGACTGGGCATGTATTCACTGGAATTTAGAAGGATGAGAGGGGATCTCATAAAAACATATAAAATTCTGACAGGACTGGACAGGTTAGATGCAGGAAGAATGTTCCCGATGTTGGGGAAGTCCAGAACCAGAGGACACAGTCTAAGGATAAGGGGTAAGCCATTTAGGACCGAGATGAGAGTTGTTAACCTGTGGAATTCCCTACTGCAGAGAGGTGTTGATGCCAGTTCATTGGATATATTCAAGAGGGAGTTAGATATGGCCCTTACGGCTAAAGGGATCAAGGGGTATGGAGGGAAAGCAGGAAAGGTGTACTGAGGTGAATGATCAGCCATGATCTTATTGAATGGCAGTGCAGGCTCAAATGGCCGAATGGCCTACTCCTGCACCTATTTTCTATGTTTCTATGTTATTCTGATGTTTATCTGTGCACTTTGATGCCTCCATTATCTAAAACTTGTTGTTCAAATCTCAGTTAAACAGTTGTTTGTTTCACTAAATTGGTCCTCCAACTGCTCTCCCTTTCCACTTAGCTTCCTCCCTCTAATCTCTTGTAATTTTTTCTCTCAGGATTTTCTCCTCATCCTTTCATTATATACTTATCATTGCCAACTTTAGCTTTATTGCTACTGACAGACCAACTAACCTGTATTCCCTTTGGCAACATAACTCCACTTTGAGTACTATCATATGCTGCCTTAAAGCTTGCAATACAAAATTAATAAGAGAAAAATAATAATATTGCAAAGCAAGACTATAAAAGATTGCACTGAAACAGATGGACCTGCTGCGCATCAGACTTTAGCCAGCAGATAAAATAGTGCCATGGGGCTTGCTCCAAAATTCCCCGGTACAGCTCTTTAAAACCCCCATAACATTCCAGCACACTGTGCCATAGCACTTGTGGGACACATGTTTAATTCAAACATTTTGAGCTCTTAGACTTAGCTACATGATTGTGAGGAAATACTGAATGAAATTCAAGTGCCTTTTCACTGGGAGATAAAAAAAGAAAATCATTAGACGTTAAGAAATAGGAGCAGGAGTAGGTCATTCGGCCCCTTGAGCCTGCTTCTTATTGAAGCCTTATTGAATCCGCCATTCAGTAAGATCATGGCTGATCTTCTACCTCAACTCCACCTTCCCGCACTATTTCCATATCCCTTGATTTCCTTTATCTCCAAAAATCTAACAATCTCTGTCTAGAATATACTCAATAACTGAGCATCCACAGCCCTCTGGGGTAGAGAATTCCAAAGATTCACAACTCTTTGCGCGAAAAAAATTCTCATCTCAGTTCTCTTATTCTGAGACTGTGACCCCCTGGTTCGAGACTCCCAAACCAGAATAAACATCCTCCCAGCATCTATCCTGTCAAGCCCTGTGTGAATTTTATGTTTCAATGAGTTCACCTCGTATTCGTCTCCTCAAAGGACAATTCCCTCATCCCAGGAATCAGACTGATGAACCTTTGTTGTACTCTCTCTATGGCAAGTATATCCTTCCTTAGGTAAGGAGACCAAGACTATATACAGTCCTCCAGGTGTGGTCTCACCAAGGCCCTCTATATTTGCAGTAAGACTTCTTTACTCTTATACTCCAATCCTTTTGTAATAAAGGCTAACCCATACTATTTGCTTTCCTAATTGCTTGCTGTATCTGCAAGTTAACTTTCAGCGATTCGAGGTACATTGGAAGTACAATTAGAAACATAGAAATATAGAAAATAGGTGCAGGGGTAGGCTATTCGGCCCTTTGAGCCTGCACCGCCATTCAATGAGTTCATGGCTGAACATGCAACTTCAGTACCCCATTCCTGCTTTCTCGCCATACCCCTTGATTCCCCTAGTAGTAAGGACTACATCCAACTCCTTTTTGAATATAATTAGTGAATTGGCCTCAACAACTTTCTGTGGTAGAGAATTCCACAGGTTCACCACTCTGGGTGAAGAAGTTTCTCCTCATCTCGGTCCTAAATGGCTTACCCCTTATCCTTAGACTGTGACCCCTGGTTCTGGACTTCCCTAATTGTCGCTGAGCCACTCTCATATCACTGCCTTGTAGCTAGTACAATGGCATTGCCTAATGTCTGGGAATGGCTCTCTTTTCTGTCATCTGAACCATAGGCAGTAAACACTGCAAGGGGCAAACAAAGGGAACTAGGGTGGAAATAGAGGGACTGAGTACCCTCACAAAAAGAAAAGGTTTTCCTACTGTGCAGTAAAAGTTTGGTACAGATTACCTATGGGAAGTGATGCCAGAAGCAATCATGTTAATGCAATCCGAAAATTAAGAAACTCAAAACTAATTTATATTTGAATTATCTTCATTTATGCAAAGGTGGACTATTAGGTGATGGTACAGGTGAGAATAAAATCATCTCACAAGGCTTCCAGGTGTAGATTCTTTAAAGAAGTTGTATGCGTGACTGATGGATGAATTGCTAATCTACCATTAACACCCGACCAGATAAAAAATTACAATTTAAAAAAGTCTAACAGCGTACAGTGCTGCTACTATGCCAAGTCTTACAGTTTGAATGTTGACTAAAAAAAAAGACAGAAGCTGTGCACTTTTGCTTATCCACACCCTGAAAATTTGGGGCCAAAATTGCCCTCCTCTATAAAAGGTCCATTACCGCCTCTAAGATGCCTTACCGACTGGGTGCAAGCAGAAGGACACCCGGGCCGGAAGTGATGGAATTGCCCCCTGCGGGAGCGGTGGCACGGTGCCACTAACAGCTTTCCCCAGCGGGAAGCCGAGTGTGGCTGGACGGCGCGTCCGCTCTTAAAGGGGAGGTCACGCCGCCAGCAACTCCATATTATTTTTTGTCGGCATACTGCCAGGTCGGGCCGACAATTATGCTCACGGGTTCAGCCAGACCGCTAACAGGCAGCCTGAGGCCGCTGATCCAGCTGAAAACCTCCCTAGTAGCCCTGTGGACCTAACTAAATACTTTGCAGAGTTCGCAGCAGCACTCCCCTTTAACTGAAGGGGAGGGATGTTGTGACGCGTCAGCGCTGATGACTCGGAACGATGGCCGCCCCGCCCCGCTGATGACCCCACATATCCACATATGCCCTGCTCCAAAAAAAACAAAGAGCTGAATTTGCCCGCCCCATGCATTTGGGTGGTCAGAACACTTAGAAAATTGAAGGTGCGCCCCGTTTGGGGCGGAGGGCAATTTCGGCCTCTTGAAGTTTTCAAAAGTATAGTACTAAATGTTGTCCCGAATGTAATTAGCAATGCATAAGGGAGAAGATACAAACCTATTACCCACTCTAAGCACTTCATCTCCTAAAGGTTATGTAAAGATTCACCCCGTCTCCCCTCTTAAAAAGGTAGATCAAGCAAAACTCCAGAATGCATATTGAACCCAATACCTGACAGTAGCTACACACCAGTTGCTAAGCCAAATCTGCCTTTTCAGATGGACATAAAGATCCCATGACGTTATTCAAAGAAAAGTAAGGAATTCTATCAGTGTCCTCGTCAATATTTCTCCCTCAGTCAACATTACAATTCACTGGGTCATTCATCTCATTTGCTGTTTGCAGAATATTGTAATATACAAATTAACTACTGCTTTTGCCTACATAACAAAACTTCAAAAGTACTGTATTGGGTGTGAAGTACTTTGGAGCGTCCTGGAGACGAGATAAAGTACTTTATTAGTGCAAATTCTTATATTATTGGATATTTATGAAAGGTAAAAACATTTTTTTTAAAGTGGGAAATACACAGCAGGTGCGGCCAAAATTTTAATCGGCCTTTTTTTCTTTTCCGATACTGACGGACGTGATTTGTAATTCTACTGTCTTTGAATATCTTAGCAATTCAGGAACTACCGCCTGCCACTCCTTGTTTCGGGTGATTCGACGTGGATTTGTTTTTGATACGCGACATTCTTTGGGAATTTCTTATTACTTAAGAACATGAAAGGTGTACGCGAAAGGACGTATGCACGAATAGCGTTGCCACAAAAGAACAGCAATAAACCATTTTGTAATTTGCAAGTCTGAGATACCCTTGAAACTACGAACATACAAAAGGTCACCGTAAATTATTTTACTTCAATCCTGAAAACGGTGCTTCAATTTTAAAAACCTTTTGCAACTTGTTAGGAATGCAGTATCAAGAAAAAGAGAAACTATACCATATCCTGGACTCCTCTGAACGTTGCATCCAGGAGCATCAATTTCCAGGGCTCGGAGACCGTGCTCGGTAGTGGGATGTACACATAGTAAGCTGTCAAAGCGGCGACGATCACGATCACTGGGACTGCTGCTCGCATCTTTGCAGAATTTGGGACAAAAAAATGGAAACGCTGGGAGATACCCAGCCACACATTTCCTCCGCTACTGGCACTTAACGCCGGCAGCACGAGGACCAATCAGGCTGATACCGATTGATCAGGCGGCAGATGGAGCTGCTGGGAGTTGTAGTTTAGATTTACGGCGCTGACAGTTCACTTCTGACAAATGACGGGGCCGCGGATATGACCGGAAGAGAATAGCCAAGCAAGGCAAAAATAAAACCTGGGCACTGAAAAAAAATAAGTTTAATAGAAATGGGTGCTGCTTGTGGAGACAGTGCCACTGCGGGTTCATTAAAGATAGCAATCTTTAGGCCGACTGAAACTCCTCTAGTTTATGCTGCAAAATAAGAGGGCGGAACTGATTCCTCCTTGAAGGGTGAATGAAGGATATTGTTTTAGTGTAAATGAAGGCGATATTATTTGTGATTGGGATGAAGGAATGTGAATGTTTTGTATTCTTTCTGCACAGTTCGAATCCAGGGGCCGCTTTCCCAGTGACGTCGCCGCCAGCGGACCGCCATCTTTCTCGCGGGCAGAGCGCTCGTGGCCGCCGGCAACATGCCAGTGTCGTGCAGTGTCCCGGACTGTAAGAACCGTTTCAAGAAAGGCAGCGGCATAACTTTCCACAGGTACCATGCCGTGCCACCTCATTGCTGCTCTTGACCTTCATTTTTCTTTTCCAAATTGCTTGGTTAAAATTCCGACTTTAATTCTCGTGCGTGCAAGTTCGCAACCCCGATCCCTCGCCGTTTTCTTTAGTGCAGGTGGGTGGGTGAGTTACGGTGATGGCGATTTTAATCATTTACCTCGGGGAACAGCAAAATTCGTCAGTTCATGGATAACAGGCCCTCTCCAAAGCCATCGCTGTAATTGATCTGCTGCTGCTGCGTATGTGTGTTACTGCACCTCATTGGATGTTTTGCATTCGCTATTATCTGCGATTCTGTTTAATAGCAATTCCTGCAGTTTAAAACTAATTTACCAAAGCGCTTTATGATTGGGTTCTGACATCTGGCATTGGGATTTTTTCAATGTTTTATTCCATGATCCTGCCACAATACTTAACTTCTTCAGTGGACTGATGGTACAGTCTCCTCCATCTCTATGACCATCATGGCTTCAATCATTGCTCCTGTTAGTTTCTATTGCTAGTACTGTTTCATAAGTATATTTTCTTAAAAAAAAATTATTGGTTTAACCTAGTTAAGTTTCAGAAAATGGCATGAAATGGCCTTCCCACACTAAAATAAGAAATACATCAGTAATGTTTTTGTTTTTAACCAGTAGAGTTTATGGTATAGTCCATGAACCCATTGTCCTGTATTGCTCCTGACCTTGCCAAATGCAATCATAATGCCAAGCATATGTAGCCTTGAAGCAGGGAAGTGTGTTATGATATGATATGATAGCAAACTCAATAGCAAGAAAGCTCTTCATTGAATATCAAGTTATAAGTAAGTGGCTTTCTTGTATCAGAAACGGGGTAGTTACTTAACAATCGTTTTGAAGATTAGAAATGGGTTAGTTGCTAAATAAACATCTTGAGATTAGAAACTGGGTAGTTATTCAACAAATGTTGAGAATTGACTAAACTGAAGGTAACAACGGGAATGTGGAAAATTATTTTCAGGTTTATAGTCCAGGACAATGATTATGTTTGGAACTGGTGGCTTATGGGGGAAATAACTTGCATGAATGTTTCAGGCACAAGTGAATTCTATAGCCATTCTGTTGAATAGATTAGAGTCTATGTGCTGTGGTTAGCAATGTTTCTAAAGATTCTATGCCCTTGTTTTGAATGGTGTGGTTGAGCTGATCATCTTTCTCCTCCTGGGACGGTAAATTTATTTACTGGAACACCGATTTGATGAGCCCTTCGGTGTTGGGATCCTTTGCTCCAGCTGAATCCGCCTTGCACACAGGCAACTGTATCCGAACTAGCTGCCTTAACACTCTCCTTCCTTGATCTTGGATAACTTGTACAATTAAGTGACACAATTATCTCTGCCTGTAACTGGCTAGTATAGCTGTGCATTTAACTTGTATAACTGTAGTTTAGTTCCACTCCAGCAGGGAGCTTGTTGACTGTGAGGTGGAGCATGGCGGCGAGAAAGATTGAGAAAAGGGTTGGGGCAATGACGCAGCCCTGTTTGACCCCGGTCCGGACGTGGATTGGGTCTGTGGTGGATCCGTTGGTAAGGATCACGGTCTGCATGTCGTCGTGGAGCAGGCGGAGGATGGTGACGAACTTTTGGGGGCATCCGAAACGGAGGAGGACGCTCCATAGACCCTCGCAGTTGACAGTGTCAAAGGCCTTTGTAAGGTCGAAGAAGGCCATATATAAGGGCTGGCGCTGTTCCCTACATTTTTCCTGTAGCTGTCGCGCTGCAAAAATCACGTCTGTTGTGCCCCGTAGGGGTCGAAATCCGCACTGTGACTCTGGGAGGAGCTCCTCGGCCATGGGAAGATGACGGTTGAGGAGGCCTCTAGTGACAACTTTCCAGTGGCTAATAGCAGGGAGATGCCTCTGTAGTTGCCGCAGTCGGACTTGTCTCCTTTTTTAAAGATGGTCACGATTACTGTATCTCTGAGATCCCCTGGCATGCTCTCCTCCCTCCAGATGAGAGAGATGAGGTTGTGTATTCACGCCAGCAGTGCCTCTCCGCCATACTTCAATGCCTCAGCAGGGATTCCGTCCGCACCCGTAGCCTTGTTGTTTTTAAGCTGTCTTATGGCTTTTTCTACCTCCGTGCAGTGTTGGGGTCTCACTGAGGTGGTGGCGGGTAGCATGCTGCGGGATGAAGTTGAGAACACTCTCGAGTGCTCCTTCCAGCGGGCCCTGACTGCCTCGGTGTCCTTGATGAGGGAAACAACAGAACCAGTGGGAACCTGTTCAACCTGCGCCGTCTCCAGGCCAGATCCAAGACCATCCTAACCTCTGTACACCTGTGTCTGCGGCGCACATACAGAGGTTGAACTCCAGGACATAGTAGACGTATTTACTGAGGTGTACGAAAGCATGGGCCTTACGCTAAACATCCGTAAGACAAAGGTCCTCCACCAGCCTGTCCTCACCGCACAGCACCCCCCCCCTCCCCCCCCAGTCATCAAGATCCACAGCACGGCCCTGAACACTGTGGACCACTTCCCATATCTCAGGAGCCTCCTATTAACAAGCAGGCATCAACGACAAGATCCAACAACGCCTCCGCTGCGCCAGTGCAGCCTTCAGCCACCCGAGGAAAAAAGTGTTTGAAGACCAGACCCTCAGAACTGCCACCAAGATCATGGTCTACAGGGCTGTAGTAATACCTGTCCTCCTGTATGGCTCAGAGACATGGACCATGCAGACACCTCAAGTTGCTGGAGAAATATCACCAACGATGTCTCCAAGATCCTACAAATCCCCTGGGAGGCCAGGCGCACCAACATCGGCGTCCTCATTTCAGGCTAACATCCCCAGCATTGAAGCACTGACCACACTCGATCAGCTCTGCTGGGCAGGCCACATAGTTCGCATGCCAGACATGAGACTCCAAAAGCAAGTGCTGTACTCTGAGCTCCTTCATGGCAAACGAGCCAAAGGTGGGCAGCGGAAACGCTACAAGGACACCCTCAAAGCCTCCCTGATAAAATGCGACATCCTCATTGACACCTGGGAGTCCCTGGCCCAAGACTGCCCTAAGTGGAGGAAGTGCATCAGAGAGGGCGCTGAGCATCTCGAATCTCAACGACGAGAGCATGCAGAAAACCAGCGCAGGCAGCGGAAAGAGCGTGAGGCAAACCAGTCCCACCCACCCGTTCCCTCAACGACTACCTGTCCCACTTGTGATCGAGTCTGTGGCTCTCGTATTGGACTGTTCAGCCACCAAAAAACTCACTTCAGGAGTGGAAGTTTTCCTCGATTCCGAGGGACTGTCTATGATGATGACTTGTATAACCTTTTAACTCTGTTCTGAATATGCATTGTACTTGTAAAGGTACCATTCTACATCCACTAGGTAAATATTGCTACAAAAGATCAAGAGGATCATCTAACTAAACAGAGAATCTTCTGAAGGGTGTACCAAGCAAATCTTAAATTTAAAGAAAATCCCCTTTCCATTCAGTTGACCAATCTGGGTGATATGGCAAAAGCATTTTATATCTTAACAGCTATGTAAAGGTTCTGGAAGATCTCAAGTTAATGAGGTGTGGTTACTTAGGCATGCAAGGCTATACTTCTCCTCTAACTTCTAGGTCTTTTCTTTAAAGAGTCCTGCTCATGACCTGATGCGGCATGACATATTTATGTTCCACTAACGAGTTATTCCTGAGCTCAGTCTGTAATGCTGGAATATTTAGTTAAATATGCATCTTCATAGCTTTTTTTCATTCACATAATGTGGGCATCGCTGGCTAGGCAGCATTTATTGTCCATCCCTAATTGCCCTTGAAGATGGTTGGGTGCCACCTTCTTGAACCGCTGCAGTCCGTGTGTTGAAGGTACGCCCACTGTGCTGTTAGAGTTCCAGAACTTTGACCCAGTGACGATGAAGGAATGGTGATATATTTCCAAGTTAGGATGGTGTGTGACTCGGAGGGGAACTTGGAGGTGTTGGTGTTCCCATGCACCTGCTGCCCTTGTCCTTCTACGTGGTAGAAGTCACGGGTTTGGGAGATGCTGTCGAAGAAGCCTTGCCGAGTTGCTGCTGTGCATCTTGTAGATGGTGTACACATCAGACATGGTGTGCCTGTTGTGGAGGGAGTGAATGTTTAAGGCGGTGGATGAGGTTGTAAGAATTACAAGGACTCAGACTTGATCTTAATTAGTAACGATAAATCTTTTTATTAGGATTATACAATGAGTATACACATCTTTAAAGAAATACAGCCTTGAACAGGTTCTATATTGCCGATTCAGGCACTGGTCAGTGTAGCAAGTGTCCAGTAAGCAATGTCTTCACGTTTCCCCTTCCTTTCTTAGGAGGTGCTCATTGGGTCCTTCTCTACGACTGCGACGATTAGTTATGATTCTTCTTCAATTATACCCCTATCCCCGATCACATGTCCCAATTGCAGCAATTAATAGGGTCTTTTGGCATGTACACGTTCTACACTTCTCTAACTCTTGTTTGGCAAACTAGGGATTACCTGATTTTCTACCCTTCTAGACCTTTTTGCGGTTTCAGTGATCAAGGGTCTATTTGTAATTGTCTCAGTTCACAGTTTTAGCGCTATCAGCACATTCTTCTTGCAAGCCAAGTCTCTACCTTTCACAACCTTTTGCAACAACAGGACGCAGCCATTGGCTTGAAGCTTAGGTTGGTAATACCGGTCAATTTAATAAAAATAGCTTAGTTCTGCAGAAGCTTATTAATCCCGGACCTCCGGGAGATTTCTGGTGTGGCATTTGATGATGGCAATGCCATTGAATGTCAGTGGTGAGGTGGTTAGACTTTCTCATGTTGGATGTTGCCTGGCACTTGGTGTCGCGCAAATGTTACTTGCCATTTATCAGCCCAAGCCTGAATGTTATCCAGGTCTTGCTGCGTGAGGGCATGGACTGCTTCGTTATCTGAAGTTGTGAATGGAACTGAACACTGTGCAATCATCAGTAAACATTCCCACTTCTGACCCTATGATGGAGGGAAGGTCATTGATGAAACAGCTAAGATGGTTGGGCCGAGCACACTGCCCTGAGCAACTACTGCAGCAATGTGCTGGGACTGAGCTAATCGGCCTACAACAAATTATTAATATTATTATTAATAATATTGCGCCTTTAACGTAGTAAAATGTTCCAAGGCGCTTCACAGCAGTGTTGCAAGATAAAACAGATAAATTTGATACCGAGCCACAGAAGAAGAAATTAAGGCATATGACCAAAAGCTTGGTTAAAAAGGTAGGTTTTAAGGAGCATCTTAAAGGAGGAATGAGAGGTAGAGAAACGGAGAGGTTCAGGGAGGGAGTTCCTGAGCTTGGGGCCCAAACAGCTGAAGGAACGGCCACTGATGGTGAAGCAGTTATAATGAGGGATGTTCAAGAGGGCTGAATTTGAGGAGCGCAGACATCTTGTGGGGTTGTGAGGCTGAAAAAGATCAGAGATAGGGAGGAACAAGGCCATGGAGTGATTTATAAACAAGGATGAGAATTTTGAAATCGGTGTTGTTTAACCGGGAGCCAATGTAGATCAGAAAGCACAGTGGTGATGGGTGATTGTGACTTGGTTGAGTTAGGATACGGGCTACTGAGTTTTGGATGACCTCGCCATCTACAACCATCTTCCTTTGTGCTAGTTATGACTCATCATTGAGGATGGGAATGTTCATGGAGCCTCCTCCTCGCATTAGTTGTTTCATTGTCCTCCACCATTCACGACTGGATGTGGCAGGACTGCAGAGCTTTGATCTGAACCGTTGATTGTGGGATCGCTTAGCTCTGTAGCATGCTGCTTCCGCTGTTGAGCATGCACGTAGCGCTATGTTGTAGCTTTACCAGGTTGGCACCTCATTGAACCAGGGTTGGTCCCCTGGCTCAATGGTAATGGTTGAGTGAGGAATATGGCAGGTTATGAATTTACAGATTGTGGTGGAAACCAATTCTGCTGCTGGTGATGACTGACAGCGCCCCGTGGATGCCCAGTTTTCAGCTGCTAGATCTGTTCTGAATCTATCCTATTTAGCTTGGTGGTAGTGCCACACAACACGATGAATGGTGTCTTCAGTGTGAAGATGTGAATTTGTCTCCACGGGGACAGTGGTGGTCACTCCTACCAATCCGGTCATGGACAGATGCATCTGTGACTTCAGTAAACTGATCTTTAAGTCTGTCTGCATCGTATAGTGAAAACAAATGTAGGTCCCTTGCAGTCAGATTCAGGTGAATTTATAATGGGGAACAAAGAAATGGCAGATCAATTAAACAAATACTTTGGTTCTGTCTTCACGAAGGAAGAGAAAAATAACCTTCCGGAAATACTAAAGGACCCCGAGGGTCTAGTGAGGAGGAGGAACTGAAGGATATCCTTATAAAGCGGGAAATTGTGTTGGGGAAATTGATGGGATTGAAGGCCGATAAATCCCCGGGGCCTGATAGTCTGCATCCCAGAGTACTTGAGGAAGTGGCCATAGAAATAGTGGATGCATTGGTGATCATTTTCTAACAGTCTATTGACTCTGGATCAGTTCCTATGGAGTGGAGGGTAGCTAACATAACACCACTTTTTAAAAAAAGGAAGGAAAGAGAAAATGGGGAATTATAGACCGGTTAGCCTGACATCAGTAGTGGGGAAAATGTTGGAATCAATTATTAAAGATGAAATAGCAGTGCATTTGGAAAGCAGTGACAGGATTGGTCCAAGTCAGCATGGATTTCTGAAAGGGAAATCATGCTTGACAAATCTTCCAGAATTTTTTGAGGATGTAATTCATAGTGTGGACAAGAGAGAATCAGTGGATGTGGTGTATTTGGACTTTCAAAATGCTTTTAACAAGGTTCCACACAAGAGATTGGTGTGCAAAATCAAAGCACATGGTATTGGGGGTAATGTACTGACGTGGAAAGAGAACTGGTTGGCAGACAGGAAGCAGAGAGTCGGGATAAACTGGTCCTTTTCAGAATGGCAGGCAGTGACTAGTGGGGTGCCTCAGGATTCAGTGCTAGGAACCCAGCTATTTACAATATACATTAATGATTTAGATGAAGGAATTGAGTGTAATATCTCCAAGTTTGCAGATGACATTAAACTGGGTGGCGGTGTGAGCTGTGAGGAGGATGCTAAAAGGCTGCAGGGTGACTTGGACAGGTTAGGTGAGTGGGCAAATGCATGGCAGATGCAGTATAATATGGATAAATATGAGGTTATTCACTTTGAGGGCAAAAACACGAAGGCAGAATATTATCTGAATGGCGGCAGATTAGGAAACGGGGAGGTACAACGAGACCTGGGGGTCATGGTTCATAGTCATTGAAAGTTGCCATATAGGTACAGCAGGCGGTGAAGAAGGCAAATGGTATGTTGGCCTTCATAGCTAGGGGATTTGAGTATAGGAGCAGGGAAGTCTTACTGCAGTTGTGCAGGGCCTTGGTGAGGCCTCACCTGGAATATTGTGTACAGTTTTGGTCTTCTAATCTGAGGAAGGACGTTCTTGCTATTGAGGGAGTACAGCGAAGGTTCACCAGATTGATTCTCGGGATGGCGAGACTGACATATGAGGAGAGACTGGATCAACTGGGCCTTTATACACTGGAGTTTAGAAGGATGAGAGGGGATCTCATAGAAACTTACAAGATTCTGACAGGACTGGACAGGTTAGATGAAAGAAGAACGTTCCCGATGTTGGGGAAATTCAGAACCAGGGGACATAGTCGAAGGATAAGGGGTAAACCATTTAGGACTGCGATGAGGAGAAACTTCTTCACTCAGAGTTGTTAACCTGTGGAATTCCCTACCGCAAAGAGTTGTTGATACTAGTTCATTGGATATATTGATGAGGGAGTTAGATATGGCCCTTACGGCTAAAGGGATCAAGGGGTAATGAGAGAAATCAGGAAAAGGGGTACTGAGGGAATGATCAGCCATGATCTTATTGAATGGTGGTGCAGGCTCAAAGGGCCGAATGCCTACTCCTGCACCTATTTTCTATGTTTCTATGCTTTAGCCATCATGGCTTTAATTATTGTTCCTGTTAGTTTCTATTACTAGTACTGTTTCATAAGTATATTTTCTTAAGGTCAAACCAAGACATTTTTTTGAAGCTTTCAGAAAATGGCATGAAATGGTCTTCCCACACTAAGAAATGCATCAGTAACGCTTTTCTTTTTAGTCAGTAGAATATATGGTATTGTCAATGAACCATTGTCCGGTATTGCTACTGATCTTTCCAGATATAATCATAATGCCAGCATGTGTAGTCTTGTCACAGGAAATGATGTTACATGATAGCAAGAAAGCTCTTTATTGAATATCAAGTTATGAGTGAGTGGCTTTCTTGGATCAGAAACGGGGTAGTTACATAACAATCATTTGAAGATTAGAAATAGGTTAGTTCCAAAATAAATATCTTGAGATTAGAAACTGGGTAGTTATATAACAAATGTTGACTTAATGGGTGTATATATATATATATATATATACTCAAGGTAATGATAGAAATGTGGAAAATTATTTTCAGGTTTCTAATTCAGGACGATGATTATGGATTCAATTTTCCCCAAAGCATTTTTTTGGTGTACTTGAAGAGTTACGCCCTATTTTGTTTTGTGGCCTAAGTACGCCAAAAAAAATATTGGATTTCTTCATTTTGGCCTGGTGTAACCCGGCCTTTAGTTTTGGGGGTGGAGCCTTGATCTGCACCAATAAGATCGGGCTGCCATGGTAACCAGGGACACAATGCGAGCTGAGGCTGAAGCATACAGCCAGCTCCCAACACATTAAAAGAATTGAAAAACACATAGCAGCAACTTAGCTTCAACCCCGCCCGAAGGGCTTGCCGGTCCAGTCCCATTCTCGGTCCCTGGTTTGGTTCGGTTGTCTGTCTCACTCTGTCTGGCGCTCTCGCTCTCGCTTTCTCTGTCTGGCGCGCTCGCTCTCTGTCTGGCGCTCCCGGCTAGACTTTCCACTTAACATCGCTGGCGTAGTGCCCCAATATCGCCCAAAATGGCCTGCTATCGCCCATTTTGACTAAAAAGTGGAAGGTTGGGTTGGAACATTGCCAGAAAATCCTCCCCCCAACTTTCGGCTCACATCGCTGAGGTGATCGACTGCGCATCGCCCAGCGCAACTTTCGGTACATCGCCGGGCTGATCGCTCGCCGAGAACATTGCTGGAGAATAGTTGCTTTTCCCTGGCCTTCCTCACAGAGCTCGGCCCTATGGATGCCATTTTGAACATTGCAGGAAGAGAGGAGGCTGCTTAAACAAGGGCTTAGATAGTTTGTGAATTAGTTAATGGCCTTTTTAAAGATAGATCCACTCACAATTAGATGTTTTATTATATTTATATTAATAAGTGACGTTTCATCCTTGGTCTGGCATGGCCAGTGTTTTATAACAGCTGCATTCATGTTTTACTAAAACTTACGTTATTAGAAGACACTTCACAACAATTATTAAGTGATACAAAATAGTCTTAATAAAATAAGAGGTCTTGAACGTTATTTTTAAATAACAAACACAAACACCCTCCCACCCACCCACACCCCAACAGTGAAACAACAATAAAAACACCAACAATAAACAATGTGAACAATATGTACAATATAAAAAATTATTGCACCCTCCTCCCTACCTGCAGCCACATTTCCCTCCAGATCCAGGATCCAACCATCTCCTTACCTCACCCACCCGTTTTGGTCCCCGGGTACTGCTACGAAGCTAGTGTGCAGTGGGCAATGGCAAGACTTCCTGCCGTGGTGGAGGATTTGGTGGCACAATCGCCTGTTTGAGGAGAACACAAAACAGGGGGATCGCCTTCCGAGTCAGGAGGTGGTGCTTCCTCCGGACCCACCTGTGTGCTGGTGCTTGTGGTCACGGGACCTTGGGGTGCAGCGCCGTGTGCCGCCAAGAACGCATGCCGCAATGCATGGGAGGAGGCAGTGTTTTCACGTATCTCGTGGATCATCTGCTGCGTCGCCTCCAGTTGGTGAGCAGACACCCGGGAGAATTCCTCCGTGGACCCCACAAACACCTGGAGCTGCTCGCGATTGATCGCAACAGACACCTCGCACAGTCGTACCAGGCTCTCTACACGATCGTCCAGGGTAGGCCTTTGTTCAAGCCGCTGACCTGGCCTCTGTTTGGTCTGCGACAGCACTAATATGCGCCTTGGCGTCGCCAATGTGCATGCTGCTTGTTGTAGGTACCTCCTTCGGTAGAAATCAACGCGCGGCCGCAGGCTCAACAGACAGAGGGATGCAAGGGGCATCCTCCTCTATCTCCAAGTATTCCTCCTCCTCTAGCTTGGTGGTCTCCTTTTCACCACCTGTGGTGAATGACACATACAGTGGGGTAGGTGCATGTGAGAGTGTGTTTCCATTGGTGCCACTGGAGCTGGGAGTCCTGCAAAACACAATTGAGCTTATTAGAACAGAAAGGATTGTTGCACTACGCTGGCAACAGCACTATTCCAATAAATGTGAGCGAGAGATGTTACATATGATTGCAACATATGGTGGTACATCAATGTGGAATTCACTGTGCCAGAGAGCTGTGGAGGCTGGATCAGTCACAGATAGACAGAATGATAAGGGAGCGAGGGTTTATGGGATGCGGACAGAGAAGGGGTCAGATGGCCTGCTCTTGTGTTCTTGTGTTAACCTGAGAGTAGCACAGAAGCTGCATGCATAACATGACATCATGCATCTATTCTTTTATAATGAAATTATGTTACATTACTTTATCACTGCTTGACACATTACTCATGTGACGCATGGGAGGATCCAGCAACCCCACGAGTGGTGACCGTACGTCTGTGGGCCCCCACTACTGCTGCAGCACGTTCCTCAAGGCCGGTCAGTGTCTGTATTACAGCAAGGCCTCCTCTGCTGTGCCCGATTATGATATATCTTCCTCTGCAAATGTGCAAAGAGCATGGCATAAGCTACTTGACTAGGTTATATCATTTATAGACAACAGTTTCCGACATTATATAGGGTTTGTGTCCACAATTGATGCATGGTTATAACAAAGATCGGTGTGTTTAGGAGCTAATGCTTGACACAAACATCTCTCTCGAATACAATCTACATTGAACTCGGCAATGACAGTAGCTAATGTCCAAAATTGTCCCAGGCCAGACAGTGAGCAAAGGCAGCTCTCCCCCCGTCCATGCTGGGTCCCTGTGTAAGTGACAGCAGCCAGAGAGACTTAAAAAGGGCACAGGGTCATAGCCATGTGCAGTTCTTAACAGGGATGATATATTTTATATATGTTAGAATAACAAGCTTACATTCAAGGAGATTGACTATTATAATTAAAATTATAGTTAGAATTTGCATCATTACAGTATAAAATCGTGCTTTTGGCACTGGTTGGATCCCCTGGCTTCGTGAGACGCAGACGAGACGACAGTGGCGATCTCGCTCCATATCTGACGGTATGCCCGTGGTGCTGGTTTCACACC
Source organism: Pristiophorus japonicus (assembly GCF_044704955.1). Lineage (NCBI taxonomy): Eukaryota > Metazoa > Chordata > Chondrichthyes > Pristiophoridae > Pristiophorus > Pristiophorus japonicus. The sequence continues at coordinate 196,898,355 of NC_091982.1, read as the reverse complement.
ACGCTCCCCCGCCCCCCCCCCCCCCGCCCCGCCGGGCTCACCGGGAGTGGACCTCCGCGACGAGGGCCTTGTTGGTCTCATTCGAAAAAGGTTTGGACCTCTTCCTCCCCGTCTCCACATCCCTAACACTTTCATCAGTGTCAGACATATTCTTTACCTCTTTCTATCTCTGCCTTCCTCCTCTCTCTATCTCTCTCTCTCTATCTCTCTATCCTCTCTCCCACTTCTGCGCATGTGTGGATGACCCCTGACCTCCCGAAACGCGGGAAAACATGTCCACCAAAAAAAAATGCATGCGCAGTAGCCCGTTGCTAGGGAAGCTTTTGCCTTCACCATCGCTGTGCTATCGCTGGGTGATGTCACATTGCTGGGCTCTCGCTTCGCCCATTTCACATCTTTGGGCTATCGCCGAGCCGAAAGTCGCTATCCAAAATATGAGCAATGGTCCAGTGATCGCTGAGGCTGGAACATCGCCCATTTTTTGGGCGCTAGTGAGCAAAGTGGAAAGTCTAGCCCTCGGTCTCTCTCTCTCTCTCTCTCTCTCTCGGTGTCTCTCTCGGTCGGTCTCTCTCTCTCTCGGTCTCTCTCTCTCTCTCTCTCTCTCTCTCTCTCGCTCTCGGTCTCTCTCTCTCTCTCGGTCTCATTGAGTGAGTGAGTGAACCGGGAACCGAGAATGGGACCGGACAGCCTTCGGGCGGGGTTGGAGGTAAGTTGCTGCTATGTATTTTTCAATTCTTTGTGTCTCCGGGCATCTGCTGCGTTGATTTCCTTAACTGTCTGGAAGGTTTTTCTGTAGAGGCCGTATACACTGGCCTAAGCAGAACTGGAGTAACTCTCAGCTGGCCAAACTTCCCTAAATGGCCAGAATTGGTATAGGTGGCTGGTTACACCCCCTTTGGCTGAAAATAAAACGGACCGAAAAAAATCGTAACGAACTGAGTTATGCTGCTGCAGATTGGTTTTTCAACTTAGGCCAAAAATTGCAGCCTGCTCCAAAAAAACGGCGCAAATCACTGGGGAAAATTGAGCCCTATGTTTGGGACTGGTGGCTTATGGGGGAAGTAACTTTGTGGTACCAGCTACAAAGCAGGAGTGTTTCAGACACAAGTGAATTCTATAGCAATTCTGTTGAATAGATTAGAGTCTATGTGCTGTGGTTAGCAATGTTTCTAAAGATTCTATGCCCTTGTCGTTCTGAATGGTGTGGTTGAGCTGATCATCTTTCTCCTGGGACGCTGAATTTATTTACTGGAACACCGATTTGATGAGCCCTTCGATCCTCTGCTCCAGCTGAATCCACCTTGCACACTGGCAACTGTATCCGAACTAGCTGCCTTAACACTCTCCTTCCTTGATCTCAGATAACTTGTACAATTAAGTGACACAATTATCTCCACCTTTAACTGGCTAGTATAGCTGTGCAACCTGACTTGTATAAGGTCTCAATTCTCTGTTCTGAATATACTTTGTACTTGTAAAAGTACCATTCTGCATCTGCTCGGTAAAGATTGCTACAAAAAAAGACCCAAGAGAATCATCTAACTAAACAGAATCTGATGCGAGATGTACCAAGCAAAGTACAAACACATCTTAATTTTAAAGAATAACCCCTTTCCATTCAATTGACAAATCTGGGTGACAGATATGCAATGTTCCCTTTAAGTCGCGCGGCCTCTCAGCGGTCTGGAGATCCTGCGCAGCCGGCTTTTAAATGAAAGCACCTTGCGTGTGCGGAAATTTGGGTCATGTTAAAGGGGATGCACACCCAAAAAAAAATTAGAGGGAACATTGCACATGTGGCAAAAGCATTTTATAATAGCTATGTAAGGATTCTGGAAGATCTCAAGTTAATGAGGCACAGATATCTCGGCATGTGAGACTATACTCCTACTCCTTTATTTCTCGGTCTTTTAACAGAGTTTCCACCGATGCAACTGTGACAGGTTGATTGGTGAGAGTGAGGTCACGTAGGTTCTTCACTCATGTTGGTTCTCTCTCCAGCTGCCGCAGGGCTAGTTTCAGCTCTATCACTCAGGACTCGGCCAGCTCGGTCAACAGTGATGTTACCGAGCCATTCTTGGTGATGAACAATGAAGTCCCCCACCTAAATTACATTCTGTGTCCTTCTAAATGGCGTTCAACATGTAATGATTCATCAGCTGAGGGAGGGGGGTAGGTAGTAATCAGCAGGAGGTGTCCTTGATTTTCCCTGATGCCATGAGACTTCATGGGGTCCGGAGTCAGTGTTGAGGATTCCCAGGGCCACTTCCTTCCAACTGTATACCACTGTGCCTCCACCTCTGGTGGGTCTGTCCTGCCGGTGGTGATGGAGGAATCCGGTCGTTGGCTGAAAGGTATGATTCTGTGAGTGACTGTTGGGTTGTTGCTTGCCTAGCCTGTAGGACAGCTCTCCCAATTTTGGCACAAGTCCTCAGTGAGGAGGACTTTGCAGGGTTGACACAATCTACCATAGCTTCAGCCAAAGAGCCACGGAAACACCAGACAAACAATATAAATGCTGTTTTTCCTGGTGTTTCCACAGCACTCCCACCAAAAGTATGGCAGACACGCAGGAGAACCCCCATCCCATGGAAATTCAGCTTCCAGGTATCTAACTCCAACTGGTAAAAGATACAAATGAAATAAATAGGTGTAGGCATATTAAAGGCTTTAGGGTTTTCACAATAGCTAGTCATAGAATTCAATCCCCAAAGCACAAAAAGGATGCCACTTAATGGGCCCAAGTTTCCACATGATTTGCGCCTGATTTTTAGGAGCAACTGGTGGAGAACGGACTATCTTAGAAATCGCAATTCACCACATTTTTTTTTTCTGCAGTTCTAGTCAGGTAGAACAGTTCTACTTTGGAACAGAATTTTTTCTTCAAAAGGGGGCGTGTCCGGCCACTGACGCCTGATTTGAAAGTTTCCACAGTGAAAACGTACTCCAAACTAACTTAGAATGGAGCAAGTGAAGATTTTTGTAGAATTGAAAAAACCTGTTCTACACATTAAAAAATCAGGCGCAGGTTACAAATTAGGCATCCAGAACGAGGTGGGGGGGAGGGAAGTCATTAAATTCTACAATAAATCCTTATTTATACTTCTACAAATATTATACAAATAAATCCAACCTGAATAAACATTTATAAGCAAAGAAAAGATTAAATAAACCATCTTCCGACCTGTGTGAAAGTGCTTCAGGCACGGAGAATGCTGCAGTCAGCCTGAGGCGCCCGTTCTTCCCGCGCGCGGGGGGGGGGGGGGAGGGAGAGGGGAGAGAAGAGGAGGCGCCCGTTCTTCCCGCGGCGGGGGTAGGAGGCGCCCATTCTTTCCCGCAGGGGGGGGCGGAGGCGCCCGTTCTTCCCCGCAGGGCGGGGGGGAAGAGGATGCGCCCGTTCTTTCCTGCGGGGGGGGGGGGGGGGTGGGAGGCGCCCGTTCTTCCCGTGGGGGGTGGGGGAAGGAGACAGTGAGAAGACTGCAAGTGCTGAAATGCTGATGGCAATGTGCTTTTATTAAAAAAAATTTCAAAAATTAAACAGCTACAAAGAACTACAAAAATGGCCGAGTGCCAATGTTTTTTTCACACTGCGCGTGCGCGAACGCTCCAACGCGCACGCGCAACGTTGCCAGCAGGAAAAAAACTAATTTAAATAGTACCCGCCCCTCCCACTTACAAAATCGGCGCGAGTGTAGGCTCCGCCCCCCTGGGCGCCACGCCAGGCAGACAAGGAGCTGCAGAACGCTCCAGAATCGCGATTTTTTTTTTTTTTTTAGGCGCCGTTTTAGGCGCGAAAAACGGGCACCCAGCTTGGAGGAGCGCCCGTTTTTTATCGTGTGGAAACTTGGGCCCAATATAACTAGATTTAGATTTATTCAGTTCCTGTAAATCAGTGAGCCTTGTGTTTCCCCCCCTACAAGGCATAAACACCCCTGTTCTAAAGCAGTAAATTCTCGAACTCGACATGGGCAACTCCACACATCTGTCGTATATATTTTGTGTTTTGAAATTTTAGCTGCATCATTATTTGCTACTATTTCTGTGACTGCATTAGAATCATAGAATCTTCAACACAGTAAGAGGCCATTCAACCTGTCATGCCTGTACAGGCTTATTCTGGGAGAGATTTTCTATTTGCTTTGTTTCCCAGCATTAAGGAAGGCTAGTAAGACACAATCATGTCATGTATATAGATGCTATTTTTCTTTTGTTCTAGTTGTATGAAAATTGTATCTGGATGCATGAGAGGCAATCTTTGTTGTGAAAAGACTTATCAAGTCAGTTTTTCCTCAAGAAATGATTCAAAATGAAACCAATTCCCAATTTGATTGATTAATATTGTACGCGATCCTCTTATTAAGACTGCCTGGACATCAAAGGAAAAAGTGAGATAGATATAAAGAGGCTGATGAAGGATGTTCCCCAGTTTCCCATGCCACTATATGGGTTTGGGCAGCTCTTCCACCAAAATTATGGCAGACACGTGGGAGAACCCCATGGAAATTCAGCTTCCAAATATCTTCACTCCAACCAGTACGTCTTGCCATGTACTCCGCTTCAGAAATGGTAAGATAAAAATTAAATACATTAAGGTGCACTTAATCTCATATAAAGCTGCTAAAAAGGAACTTTTATTGTTTTGGAGTGAATCGTACAAAGTTAAGTGTATCAAATCTATTGCCTTGCTCTTGCTTCTATGCACAGTGTGGTGTTTTCAGTCAGTTGGAATGATCAGGGGTGTCTTGTGATAGCCCATACAATTTCCAGTGCATAAAATGGCAAATGGGCACACTGATTACCTGGAAACCAGCTTTCCTATGTAATTTGTGCACAAACAAATGTCAGTTTATAAAAATTGCAAACTTGCCTGATGTTTCTGTTGAGGACTAAGAAGGATAAAGCCCAAATTGCAACAATTGTACCATATAAAATTACATTGGCCCACAATTTGCAGTCAGTGGCGAAGCGAATGCGTTCGCCGCCGACCCTGAAGGAAGCTTCGCACAAGGATCTCGAGAACTTTGGGTTTTCCAACATTCATTTCTAATCAACGGAGTATAGTGGAGATCCCCTTGTGCAAACTGCTGTGATGTGAACAGGATGTCTAAGCAGCCAATCAAAAGGCAGAATTCTCAGACAGCGAACAAGGAAGCGAATAAGCTTTAACTTTTTTTTTTAAAGTTAGAATTTTAAGAGAGCAAATCAAAGATTGGAGCGCTCATGGGGGAAAAGGCAAATCTGAAATAAAGATGGATAATTTAAAAAAAAACTTTAAAAGTTTCTTATTTAAATTTTTATTAAAATGGACCAATTTCATGCTGTACAAAATTAAAATTAGTTTTCCAGGCCCTTAACATTTGTTTAGCAGCAATAACACTGTTTGAACCCCAGTTACACCTAATCCCTTTACATCTAACTTTTAGTGAGGAATGTAACAGCAGAAGAGCCAACGTTTTCGTCTGTTTCCCCGATTTTTGGTGATTACACATTGCTGGCTCTGTTGGGGTCACAGCATGCTTCGAAACTGTTAATGACAGACCGAAACGTCAGGATTTTGTCAAATCCCAAAATTGTGGTCAGTTTCAATGGCGGAATGACGACAGATGCTGCCAGTTCACCGTCCAACCTGACCACACATTCCGGGCTGAGGTTTGCCAGTTTTGGGTACTCCATTTGGGTATGCAGTGCGTGTGGTGAGGTCACATGAAGCAGTCCTGCAAGCTTATCTTTGACCTATCAGTCTGAGGCTGGTGGATAGTGAGGTTGCAGAATACATGAAAAAATCTAGTGCTATTTTGTGGCTATTTCAACGGAAAGTTTTTAGTCTTTCACCCTTTGAAAGTTTTAGTCCTTACACTTGTAATCGTATGCTTCTGTGGGATTGTTTTGCTTTAATTGCTTTGCCTTTTTTTGGTTGATGTCTTAAGTAACATCTGATGAAAAATCCATAAAGTGTGATGTCTTATTTGTTTAGTTTCAAATGCTTTGTTTAGATGTTTACATTTAATGTTGAACCAACAATTACACAACAATGTTATTTTATGGGGTTTTTACTTGTAATATACCAGGAAACCTGAAAAAGAATGTGAAGGTTTTCCTTTTGAATGTTGTATGAGTTTATGGCCTGTAGGCTTTTGTATACAGTAATCTGCATGACTTGATTTTAGTTTGGAGAATTTTGTCAGTTTTTACAGGAGGTGCTTGCAGACTGAGAGATTTATTTTTAAAGTTTACTGCAGTTATTTTCATTGTTACTTTCTTATTCAGTGCTATAGGATGTGATTTATACCAGCATTACGCGGGCTTATGATTTTTGACATTCCTACTAATATGTATTTTCTAACCTGTTAATGTGTTCAAGTTTTGTATCCTATTGCTGAGCATCCAAAGAATTGCAGAGCTGTAATGGTTGGTAATCCAATTTTTATGACTTGAGCAGTAATGCCAATCACAACACTATCTCATAAATCATGAGACAAACCCTTTTGGCTCGAAACAAAAAGGGACGATCTTGTGGAGCAGAGAAACTTGGCTCACCCACTCCGTCTGTGGCAGCTAGAGAGAGAGAGAGAGAGAGAGAGAGAGCTGTGGGATGGGGGCGGGGGATGTGGTGGAGAGCCGCAAGAGAGCTTGGGGGCATGAGTGTGTGTGGCGGGCGATCTGCTTGCCTTCATTCTGCCTCCGGCCGGGTCTCCAGCAATGCAAGCCACGTGTCTGGGTGCGTGCGAAGAGAGCGCAGGGTGCAGTCAGTCAGTCATAGGCAGTCCCTCGAAGCGAGGATGACTTGCTTCCACGCCAAAAAAGGATGAGTTCACAGGTGTTTCAATGTAGGACCTAATATTCCAGATCTCGAACTACATCTTGAAGGGTGGAAGATGCCTGTGCGTGGATTTTTTTTACGTGTGGTGGCCGTTGCACACCAGCCACCACACGGGCTTGACAGAGCTAGGTCTTGGTCCAGTGGCAAGGATTAACCAAGACGACGGACCTAGCGCGCGCAGACATCGCAGTGTGGGCTGGCCCGTGCTGCCCCTGGGCCTTCGTCTCTCCTGGGCCCCGGTCACTTCCCTCGACAACTCTTGCCGCTCCTTCGCCCCTCCCACTGTGCCTGTCCACACTTCAATCAGTGACCTGGCTTCGCAGCCGTCTCCCTCCTGCAGCAGCACGCATTGCTCCCTGCAGTGGTATGCCGCCACACACTGTTCCCTCCAATGGCCTGTTGATGGGTGCACACAGCGCAGGAATGAAACATCTGCTGCAGAAGATTTCAATTCCAATCCCAGGAACGCTCCAATCCCTGGCCAATGCTGAGCGGCACTGCCATGCACTGACCAATCGCAGTACTGCCATGTTGTTGAACTCCCACCCACCGTCATTGCATTATTCCCCGAGGGGGAAAAAAAAGATTTCGCTGTTGAATCACTCGATCGCAAGTTGAGTTACATTTTTAATTAAAAATTGCGTGTCTCGCGATTAATTCACAAGAGTTGGCATTCCTGCTTAAATCCCACCGTTCAAGACATCTTAGCAGAAATGGGGAAGTTGTTGATGGGCAAATATGTACTGAGTTGCAGAGTTGATGCGTTGACTGGTACGGCATCTCAAATTAAATAAATATTAAAATCTGAAAATTCTATTTAGAATGCTTACAGTTACATTTAATCCCTATTTCTGTTTTATTTTGGGTTCTGTCGACAGATTTCCTATTTCAAGACCTGACCTCATGACAAAATGGCTGAAAGCTGTAGCACGGGAAAACTGGATGCCATCACCAAGAGCAACTCTCTGTAGTGATCATTTCACAAAAGATTGTTATGAGGAACGGAATGATAGAAGGCATTTAACATTTTCTTCTGTTCCAACCATATTTCCATCTCCTAAAAATAAGGTACAGTTTCAACCATCATTGGGTTCGTCATTTATTTTAGTAAATGACTTTTGGTAACTTGTTGATTAAACTCAACATTTATTTTTGCCCTAAGTTATCACAAGTAAAGCTTTCACTAGCATGTCGTCTGTTGGAGGGGGTAATCGTGTACACCTTTTGTAAGAACTTCTTAGCCTGCCCCATTACATACCAAATAATCCAAATTTTGATTGCTTAGATAATTTAACGAATTAAGATGTAATTGACCAAATTAATTAGCTACCAAAGTCTTGCAGTGTATTGGAAAAAAACTGCTGAGAAGGTGTCCTCAAAAACAGAATCCCTATAGTGTACGTTAAACTGGTGCACTATTATTAACTGCTGGTGTCTCAGAAGAATTGCAGGCAATATATTTTGTAGGAATACTAAATTGGTATGCTGTTGAAGTCAAGAATGTGACAGAGGAAGTTAGTACTTTTAAAGGAAGCATTACAGGAATTTTAAAGAGTACAAGTTTTGATTTGGGATTTGAGTTAGTAGGGTGGGGGGAGGGGTTTGTTTGCACTCTTCGAAAAATGTCCATTTTGAATGGCCCCTGTAGTTTCTTGTACCACTGGGTACATTGAGCGAGTTCTAATTATCTTGAAAGTGGTATGATGCAGTACAAAATGTATTGTTTTTTTTTAGAAGCAACAGAATTACAAACATTAATTTCAACTAATTTGCAGGCTACAGGCTCCAGAAGGTCACATAAGACAAAGACTCATGGTGGACACCAGAGGGGAATTTCGGAGGTACAGATGTTGCATTGGCCGTCGCAAGTTGATTCGGTTGATGAAGCATTAAGTCAGCCAACTGAGCCAATTAAAATCACAGATGTACAGTCTACATTAACTATAGAGACTCTTAATACTGGGAGGCTAGATCAACTAGCAGCAGCAGCAGTCCTGAATTTAGCAGAATTCTCTCAAGTATTGGCAGTTCCTCTAAAAGCTGATGCAGAGTCTTCAGAAGTTCTCACAGTCTTTAACTGCAGTGCAGAAACTCAAACATGTGCACCAGATGCACAGATAGAATCCCTTTCAAGTGGATTAATAACAGCTCATTCAGAGGAACAATCTCAAGATTCAGCTGTAACTCTGTGTTCAGATGCCCTCCATTGGACAGCCAATGTATTATCGAGACCTGAAGTACTATCGGATACATCCACTTCACTCGTGGATTCAGTGGATATATCTGCCATGTCCGCTAGTGTTTTGCCATGTTTATTTGCAACATCTGCTGATCTAACATCTGATAAAGCAACAATATCAGAAGGAACAACTTGGATATCTACAGAAGTGCTTATTGCAGAAACAGAGACCTATCTATCCAATCCAGTACTGACTTCTGAAGAACTGCAGTGTTCCTCTGAGATAGTGCTTTCTTCTCATGATGATCAAGATTTGTCAGGAATGACATTTTCCCAGGATCACAATTACTTTATGAGTCCTTGCCCAGATATCATCAGGAAAACTCTAGAAAATAAGCTTGCATGGGAAAGAAAGAAGAATGAAGAATATCGGCAAAAATTCAGAGTACTCCAACAGAAACTGAAAAGAAAAGAGCTGAAAATTGATAGTCTCACCAAAATTATCAACCAGCTGAGTGAAAGGAAGACTGATCTGTGGAATAGTAACACAGAGTAATAAAATGGGGGGGGGGGGGGGTATATGTTGTCCAATTGCAGAATCTGAAATGTATAGTCAAGTCATCACTCATTAATGTTAAATCACACTGGCTTCTGTTGAAGTTGGGTTTGGGGTGTGTTTATACTGTAACGGTAGTATTGCTGCAAAATGATACTAATGATGCAGTATAACTCTGAGGCCAGGTCTTGATCGTACTCTAGCAAAATATGTCTCTCAAGACACTACACAGAATATTACTCCAGTGAATTGTATAACCTCGTTTTGAAAAGTGCTCATGGCGGAGGAGGGTTGGGGGGGGGGGGGGGAATCTATTAATAATTGCTGGAGCAGCTTTGCACATGCACAAAACTCTCCTGGGGAGAACCGTAGCATATCTAGCAGTACCTGTATAAGCAAGGTACTATTTGGCTAGAAACAGTTCTGTAGCTACTGGTCTCCGACTGATAGCTACAGTAAAAATTCACTACTAGTGTCTGGGTAAATTACTGGATTCCACCCCAAATTTATTTCAGTCGACAACAATGTTGTCATTGGTTGGTTGATAGTGTTTTAACCCCGTACCAAAAAAAAAATCAAGTTTGCAGATATAAGTAACTTGTTCACAGCCTTCAATAAATCAGAAATAAAATACCAATCCCTATTATGGTATACTGCTGTTGATATTCTTAACAGGCTTGTAATAGATCTTTGCCTCTGAAGAAACACTTTCAAGTTCTATCTGCGTTGACGTTAAGAACAAAAGCATTTTAGAAAAAGGTGTTAGGCCCAATGAGCCTGTTCCTTTTTCATAGATCTACCCTAATCCTTCTCTGGAAATGTATTTATTATTTACTTCAGTCGCCTTCCCTGCTAACTCCTTATGCTTTGCCCATCTTATTTTTTAATTTGTGTCCCTGGTTTTGGAATCCTTCACTATAATAACCAAATTGTCTGGATCTGTTTTTGTCAGTTCCCTTTTAATAATCTTGAATTTGTGTTCACTCATCTCCAAGTGTCTTTTCCAAAGAACATAAGTCTCAACTTTTTAAACCTTTCCTTACACTTGAAATTTATGATAGCCAGGATTGTCGTCTTCGCTCACCTCTGCACCTCTTCAAGAATGATAATACCCATCCTACAAAAGGGTGACCATATTTTCTCAACCGAATCCAGGGACAGCAAAGTAGTCAGGATGGAACATGTTGCACAATGTAGCAAGGCAAAAATTTTTAGCAGCCTGTATTTTAACATGTACACCACAAATGCAAAACAAATGTGCATATAATTACTGCGGCTGTGACGACACACTATTGAAGTGCATTCAGACACCGTTTATAAATAGAATTACACTGTTCAGGAATGTTGGCTTTTTTTTGTACCCACTGTCTATAAGGCCAATCAAAAAATCTTTCTACACAGCACTGCCCAAGTCATTTATTTTTCACTGATTTATTACTGATTGCAGTGCTATCTCTGGGTTTCAAGAAAACTGGCATGACTACTTTGTTGCTTCTGCTACTGGAATACACGTAGATATTAACCTCCATCAACCATCACGCATTCAACGATAATATGGATATACCAAGTGTTATAATTTTAATGAGAATTAACAGAAATGATGTTTGCCGTCTAATGGCGCATTACAAAACTAGAAACAAAATGATTTTGTATGTAGAGTAATACAAAACAGTTTGTATGTAGAGTAATACAAAACATCACTTAATTTTCACAGTTCTCCAAAACTATCTAGGAGAAGGAAATTGTCTATAGACAAAATACTTCCACCTCTAAACGCACATAAAAAGTTATGCTCGCAGTATTCCTGATGCTGGTAGTACTACATAAGCTTGCTGCATTGATAGCTGTATTTCTATGATGAGTGTATCTGTTTTAGAATTTAAATGTTCTTGCGCAGTTTGTTGAAGAACTCGAGACCAGACAAAGTGAAGTTTGTTTTGACAGTGAGCATGGCTTTCACAGTTTCAACCTTGTATCTGTATATTTTTCTGCTGTCCACAGACCATTCATGACAGAAAGCACCCTCTTGACTCGAGCATTATTGCCACACAGGCACAGGGTCAGTTCTGCCATTTAAAAAAATATTTGTATGTGGTACTGAGGAGTCCCAGAAATGCTAGATTATTTCATCCCATCTGTCACCTACTGTGATTGTTGTAGTTGTGTTATTCCATTTACACCGGTTCCCTGTTACAAACTCATTAACAATTACTTCATCAAACAGTGCATACTTGTTAATTGTCACATTTAGGCATTTCTTCTGCAGTAACTCGACTTTCAATCTCAGATCTTAAAGGAACTTTCTTTCTTTAAAAGCAGCTCCTCAAATCATAGAAACATCGAAAATAGGTGCAGGAGTAGGCCATTCGGCTCTTCTAGCCTGCACCGCCATTCAATGAGTTCATGGCTGAACAATCTATATGCTTTCCCCATGCACGTATGTATTTTATGGCTGTATCGAAGAAAGATCTTGACACATTACTAGCACTGACGTGTCACGACCCCCACTACTTCTAGGTCTCTGTGGTTTTCTCACTAAAACGGGCACAAAGTCTTCATACCTTGTAACCTGTATCTTTGAGATTGTTCAAGATATCGGCTGACTACTGCACAGTGATCATCTCTTTCCAGCGATTTGATTTGTGTCATGAAAAGCTGTCATGTTTGCATGGATAAAAGCAAGCCAGAGTTCTGTACATGGGTTTTCAAATATTTTGTGAAGACCTACTGGGCACTTTTTCTCAGACCAGAAAAATTACTTTCAATGCCTCAAAATTGAAGGATCCTCTCTAAAGCAAGTAACATTTTCAGTCATCTGACAAGACTATATCCAAGTATATTCTGATATTCATGTCCTAAGTACTCAAAAACTTTTCAGTCTTTCCACGCGAGCAATGAATATATGAACCATAGAAGTTTACAGCACAGGAGGTGGTCATTCGGCCCATTGTGTCCACACCAACTGAAAGAGCCATCCAGCTTAATCCCACTTCCCAACTCCTGGGCCGTAACCTTGTAGATTACAGTCTTCAAGTGCATAGCCAAGTACTTTTTAAAAGCATAGTTTCTGCCTCTACCACCTTTTCAGGCAGTGAGTTCCAGCCCCCCACCACCCTTTGGATGAAAGAATTCTCATCTCCCCTCTACCAATTACTTTAAATCTATGCTCCCTGGTTATTGACCTTTCTGCTAAGGGAAATAGGTCCTTCCTACCCACTATCTAGACCCCTCCATAATTTTAAGCACCTCCGAATAAATCTCCCCTCAGCCTCATCTGTTCCAAAGAAAGTAACGCCAGCTTATCCAATCTTTCCTCATAGCTAAAATTTTCCAGTCCTGACAATTTCCTCGTAAATCTCCTCTATACTCTCTCTAGTGCATTCACATCTTTCCTGTAATGTGGTGACCAAAACTGGCCTAACTAGTATTTTATACAGTTCAAGCATTACCTCTCTACCCTTTTATTCTATGCTTCGGCTAATAAAGGCAAGTATTCCGTATGCCTTTTTAACAACCTTATCTACCTGTCCTGCTGCCTTCAGAGATCTGTGCACAGACACTGTAAAATCCCTTTGCTCCTCTATACTTCTCAATGTCCTACCATTTATTGTGTATTCTCTTGCCTTATTAGCCCTCCCCAAACATTACCTCACACTTCTCCGGATTGAATTTGACTTCGCTGCCCACCTGACCAGTTCATTGATATCTTCCTGCAATCTATAGCTTTCTTCCTCACTATCAACCACACAGCCAATTTTTGTATTATCTGCAAACTTCTTAATCATGCCCCCTACATGGAAGTCTAGATCATTGATGTATACCACAAAAAGCAAGGGACATAGTATTGAGCCCTGCAGAACCCACTGGAAAAACAACCCAGTCACAAAAACATCTGTCAATCATTACCCTTTACTTCCTGCCACTAAGCCAATTTTGGATCCAACTTGCCACTTTTCCTTGGATCCCATGGGATTTTACTTTTCTGATCAGTCTGCTGTGTGGGACCTTGTCAAAAGCCTTGCTAAAATCCATGTAGACTACATCAAATTCACTACCCTCATTGACCCTCAAGTTAGTCAGACATGACCTTCCCTAAATCCATGCCTTTCTAAATGACGAATAATACTGTCCCTCAGAATTTTTTCCAACAATTTGCCCATCACTGAGGTTAGGTTGTCAGGCTTGTAATCACTTGGTCTATCCCTTCCTCTCTTTTTAAACAATTGTACAATGTTAGCAGTCCTGCAGTCTGCTGGCACCACACCTATAGCCAAAGAGGATTGGAAAATGGTCAGAGCCTTTGCTATTTCCTCCCTTGCTTCTCTTATCAGCCTGGGATACATTTCATTCGGACCTGGCGATTTATCTACTTTCAAAGATGCTAAACCCATTAAACCTCTCTGTTTATCTCATCTAATAGTTCACACTCCTCCCTAAGTACAATGTCTGCATCGTCCCTCTTGAAGTAATTTGTCTCCACACGCTGGTTCCCTTTTTGGTCTCTAAAGGCCACACCCTTTGTTATCCTTTTGCTCTTTATGTATTTATAAAACATCTGAGTTTTCTTTGATTTTCCTTGCTAATATTTTTTCATGTCCTCTCTGCTTTCCTAATTTCCTTTTTAATTTCACCCCTGCACTTTCTTTAGTCCTCTAGGGTTTCTGCAGTATTGAGCTCTCAGTATCTGACAAAAGCTTCCCTTTTTTACCATGTCCTGCCCTGTATGCTTCTTGATATCCAGGAGGCTCTAGATTTGGGAGTCCCACCCTTTTTCAGTGTGGGAACAAATTTGCTCGGAACCCTCTAGAATGGGAAAAACTAGGGACAATATATATTGTGCTTCAGGAATTTATTTAGTAACTTGTTACGTTTGGAATAACTCCACAAGACTGAGTACTGTAAGCTTAAACTGATGTGACCTTAGTCCCTTTAATAAATCTCGAGTGCCAAAGCAGCATGGCAGACAACCTTTTATACTTGCTTGCATGAGGTATGCAGGTGACTCTTGAGCCTCCAACAGGTGCACCCTCTAGTGGCAAGTCTTACAGTTATAATGTTTACATACATAACATCACTTTCTCTCTTTTCTCCCTTCTCCTCCCTCCCTTTGCCCCCCCCCCCCCCCCCCCCAAGTCTTTGATACAAGTTATTTACAAGTTGAGGCGGTCCGGGACCCTTCGCTCCCTGGTTGAACGCCTGAGTTCGAACCCTGGCATGGGTGAGTTGGTCGGGCCATTGCTGCACTACAGCGCTGCTAGTCTAACCAGACTGTTGGGCATGGTGGGTTCATCCTCTTGATTGATGGCGAGGTCGATTGCGAGTTGGGTGTGTGTTGGTGGATTGATGATGGTGATGTCCTCTTCAAGTTGTTCCTGGTTGTCAGTGAATCGCAGTTTGGTCTGATCCAAATGCTTTCTGCACATTTGTCCATTACATTGTTTGACAATAAACACTCTATTCCACTCCTTGCCCAAGATAGTACCAGCAACCCATTTGGGACCATGACCGTAATTAAGGACAAACAGGGTCGTTTACATCAATGTCACGTGATACAGCTGTGCGATCGTGGTACATGTTTTGCCAGTTATGCCGGGTTTCCACGTGATCATTAAGATCGAGGTGGACTAAGGAGAGCCTGGTTTTGAGTGCTCTCTTCATTAACAATTCTGCCAGAGGAACCCCGGTAAGCGAGTGGGGTCGTGTCCGGCAGCTGAGCAGAACCAGAGATAAACGGATCTGCAGGGAGCCGTCCTGTTCTGTGCTGGGGCCCCAGCTGTTTACACTGTACATTAATGATTTAGACGAGGGGATTAAATGTAGTATCTCCAAATTTGCGGATGACACTAAGTTAGGTGGCAGTGTGAGCTGCGAGGAGGATGCTATGAGGCTGCAGAACGACTTGGATAGGTTAGGTGAGTGGGCAAATACATGGCAGATGAAGTATAATGTGGATAAATGTGAGGTTATCCACTTTGGTGGTAAAAACAGAGAGACAGACTATTATCTGAATGGTGACAGATTAGGAAAAGGGGAGGTGCAACGAGACCTGGGTGTCATGGTACATCAGTCATTGAAGGTTGGCATGCAGGTACAGCAGGCGGTTAAGAAAGCAAATGGCATATTGGCCTTCATAGCGAGGGGATTTGAGTACAGGGGCAGGGAGGTGTTGCTACAGTTGTACAGGGCATTGGTGAGGCCACACCTGGAGTATTGTGTACAGTTTTGGTCTCCTAACCTGAGGAAGGACATTCTTGCTATTGAGGGAGTGCAGCGAAGGTTCACCAGACTGATTCCCGGGATGGCGGGACTGACCTATCAAGAAAGACTGGATCAACTGGGCTTGTATTCACTGGAGTTCAGAAGAATGAGAGGGGACCTCATAGAAACGTTTAAAATTCTGATGGGTTTAGACAGATTAGATGCAGGAAGAATGTTCCCAATGTTGGGAAAGTCGAGAACCAGGGGTCACAGTCTAAGGATAAGGGGTAAGCCATTTAGGACCGAGATGAGGAGGAACTTCTTCACCAGAGAGTGGTGAACCTGTGGAATTCTCTACCACAGAAAGTTGTTGAGGCCAATTCACTAAATATATTCAAAAAAGAGTTAGATGTAGTCCTTACTACTAAGGGGATCAAAGGGTATGGTGAGAAAGCAGGAATGGGGTACTGAAGTTGCATGTTCAGCCATGAACTCATTGAATGGCGGTGCAGGCTCGAAGGGCCAAATGGCCTACTCCTGCACCTATTTTCTATGTTTCTATGTCCGTCACGCGTTTCAAGCTCTACTTGATAGTTTGGACTGCCTGTTCCGTTTGACCGCTGGATGCGGGCTTAAACGGGGCAGACCTGACATGGTTAATGCCATTACGGGTCATAAACTCGTTGAATTCCGAGTTGGTGAAACACGGTCCATTGTCACTGACCAGGACGTCGGGCAAGCCATGGGTGGCGAACATGGCCTGGAGACTTTCAATGATGGCAGTGGACGTGCAGCATTTCAGCATAGGAGCAGGGAGGTCTTACTGCAGTTGTGCAGGGCCTTGGTGAGGCCTCACCTGGAATATTGTGTACAGTTTTAGTCTCCTAATCTGAGGAAGGACGTTCTTGCTATTGAGGGAGTGCAGCGAAGGTTCACCAGACTGATACCCGGGATGGCAGGACTGACCTATGATGAGAGACTGGATCGACTGGGTCTGTATTCACTGGAGTTTAAAAGAATGAGAGGAGATGTCATAGAAACATATAAAATTCTGACGGGACTGGACAGGTTAGATGCAGGAAGAATGTTCCCGATGTTGGGGGAGTCCAGAACCAGGGGTCACAGTCTAAGGATAAGGGGTAAGCCATTTAGGACTGAGATGAGGAGAAACTTCTTCACGCAGAGTTGTTAACCTGTGGAATTCCCTACCGCAGAGAGTTGTTGATGCCAGTTCATTGGATATATTCAAGAGGGAGTTAGATATGGCCCTTACAGCTAAAAGGATCAAGGGGCATGGAGAGAAAGGAGGAAAGGGGTACTGAGGTGAATGATCAGCCATGATCTTATTGAATGGTGGTGCAGGCTCGAAGGGCTGAATGGCCTACTCCTGTACCTATTTTTATGTTTCTATGATTACACATTCAATCCATTTAGAGTAAGCATCCACTACTACTAAGAACATCTTTCCTAGAAGGGGGCCAGTGAAATCGACGTGGATCCTGGACCACCGTTTGGAGGGCCATGACCACAGACTCAGTGGAGCCTCCCCTGGTGCATTGCTCAACTGTGAGCAAGTGTTACATTGGTGTACGTATGACTCCAAATCCGAGTCAATGCTGGGCTACCAAGCGTGCGACCTGGCGATAGCCTTCATCATGACTATGCCTGGGTGGGTACTGTGTAGGTCGCGTATAAACATTTCCCTGCCTTTTTTTGGCAAAACCATGCGATGACCCCATAAGAGACAATCTGACTGGATGGACATTTCATCTTTACGTGGCTGAAACAGCTTAATTTCATCTTGCATTTCCCCAGGAACAGCCGACCAGCTCCCATTGAGGACGCAACTTTTTACTAGTGATAGCACAGAGTCCAGGCTAGTCCAGGTCCTGATCTGGTGAGCCATGACGGGTGGCCCCTCACTCAAAAACATCCATGACCAGAAGCAAGTCTGTGGGTTGTGTCATTTCCACCCCGGTCATGGGCAATGGTAGCCGACTGAGGGCATCAGCACAGTGCCTGGTCTATGGCGGATAACGTAGTCATAAGCAGACAATGTTAGTGCCCATCTTTGGATGCGGGATGAAACATTGGTGTTTATACCTTTGCTTTCTGAAAACAGCAAGATGAGCGGGTTGTGGTCGGCTTCAAGCTCAGACCGGAGTCCAAATAGGTATTGGTGCATTTTCTTAGCCCCGTATACGCATGCTAACAACTCTTTCTCGACTGTACTGTAGGCTCTTTCAGCCTTAGATAGACTTCTAGACACATATGCAACCAGTTGCAGTTTGCCTGATACATTAATTTGCTGTAACATACACCCGACCCCGTACGAAGATGCATCACAAGCTACCACTAAACGTTTACACGGGTCATACAATACAAGTAACTTGTTCGAACATAGCAGGTTTCTGGCCTTCTCAAAGGCTGTCTCTTGAGATTTACCCCAAACCCAGTTGTCACCCTTACACAGCAACATGTGCAATGATTCCAGCAAAGTGCTCAGCCTGGGTAGAAAGTTACCAAAATAGTTGAGGAGTCCCAGGAACGAACGCAGCTCCATCACATTCTGTGGGCTGGATGCGTTATTGATAGCCTCTGTTTTTGAGTCCGTGGGTCTGATGCCATCTGCTGCAATCTTTCTCCCCAATAATTCGACCTCTGGCACCAGGAAAACACACTTGGAATGTTTCAGCCTGAGTCCCACTCTGTCCAGTCGACTTAGAACCTCTTCCAGGTTGTGCAGGTGTCATGACCTGTGGCAGAGACTGTAGATCTCCCATTGGTCTTATCAGTCACCTTAAAACTACTTTTAGTTTGGAAGTAAGTCAGGAAGAATCTGCGGAGAGAGAAACAGAGTTAACGTTTTAGGTCACCTGATGAAACGACATTGACCTGAAACGTTAACTCTTTCTCCACAGATTGCTGCCCGATCTGCTGAGCATTCTTACATCAGATTTCCAGCATCCGCAGTATTTGGCTTTTATCTCAGGATCTCGGGCAAAGTATCAATTTTTATCCAATCGAAGACGGCGGTCCGCTGGCCAATCAAACATCGCTTAGATGTCGTCATATCCAATCACAAATACTGGAACGTTCGCAGCCCGAGAGCAAACCAATTAGGAAAAGCCGTTCGCGCCTTTCAATATGCTATCAGTGCTGACCAATGAGACGAGTGTTTACGAGATTGGCTGCAATTTTGAATTTTTCGTTGACGGTGCGAGACGAGGTTCCAAACCCGTTGAAGGCGCCTAAGCGCGAAATTTAAACCGAGACGGCGATTGTTTTAAAGCGCCTGTCCGCGAGGCCACGGTTCGTTGTGTCGGACGGCGCTTTGATTGAGAGGCCGCCGTTAGCCTGTGTGGTCGGGGAATTGCTCTTCACAGACCGACTGACAATGGCGGAGTGGAGCGCAGCGGCCGCCAGCGTCAGGAGTCTCTTGGTGGACTCGTCCGCCTTCGACTCGAGACTCGCCGATGCCTCCAAGGAGCACCTGTTCGCGGAGGCCGCTTCGGACGAAGGTAACGGGAGTGTGTCGGGGAAAATCCGGTTTGCGTGTACGAAAGGGGTCACGGAACATTCACCTTCCCACCCCCGGCCCCCAATCCCCAGGTACCCGTTGGAGATCCAAACTGCAGCGATGGCTGAGGCTCGTCACTCGCCTGCACTTCACTCCACCGAAGGAACAGCACCGCTTCTCCCAACAATATAAAGATCTTGTAACTGCATTTCTGACTGATACAACCGCAGATTGGGTGATGTAAATCTTGTAGCGAACTGGTATGCACGTACTGTAACTGAAATATTTACAGTAAGCAATCTTCATGTCAGCCACACTGTGAAACCCACTAGTGCTGATGCTAGATGTACAATTTCTTGTATTTTTTTTAAAAACTGCTGCAATTAGTGAAGCACTGATCGTTACATACAAGTTCCGTGCAATCCGATTGCTGCGTTCCTAGCTTAATACTTCTAAATGAAAGTCACCTGTAGCCAATATCTTAAATACTTTTGTAGGGTGTAAGGAATGTATCTGCAGTATTAAGGCAGTTGGCTCTGATCCAGGATTTCTTCAAATTAATAGCTCACTCAGTATTATGTGCTACTTAAAAGGACAATCTTGTACTTGTCTCCCCTATTATATTTTTGCCGGATGAATTGAGTAAACAATCACTGTGTATATACACGATATTTTCTCTCTCTCTCTCTCTCTCTTTGCTTTCTCCTGAAGCCTTTTAGACCAGATCATAAATGGTGGACCGAATATTGAACCCCGAGGTCATGGGCATCCCGAGGAGTTCCCTGCCCCCCGAACGTTCTTGGTGACTTTTCAGTGGCTTTATTCCGTCTTTCAGTGGAGACGGCTCTAAAGCAGAGTAAAAATAAACTGCAATCGCTGGGGATCTGAAATAAAACCAGAAAATGTTAGAAATAAATAACCAGGTCACTCAGTATCTGAAAATATAAGGTAACATTTTAGGTGTCGACCCATATTTTCTCTCTACAGATGCTGCAACATTGTCTGTTTTAATTTTGTTAAGCAACTGAGGTATCAGTTATTGAATTAATACCCGTGAAATTCTTATTTTTATAATTTTTTTACACTCTTACACTGGTAACTTTTACCAGTGTGAGTGTAAAAAATTATAAAAATTAAATTTTATCCATCATTTGTACATTAAAAACCTAGTGCAATAAGGTAAGTTTTATTTTTAGCCCTGTTAAAACATGTAAACTTATTTGTCAAAATTAAATTTTTGTTTTAAATTTTCATTAAATACCATTTTAATTAATTTTAAATATGTATGTGAATGGGGCGAAATTACAACATGCTGTGGTGCAAAGGGACCTGGGGGTCCTTGTGCATGAAACTCTTTTAATCCCAAAAGGTTAGTTTGCAGGTGCAGCAGGTAATCAGGAAGGCAAATGGAATATTGGCCTTCATTGCGAAAGGGATGGAGTACAAAAGCAGGGAGGTCTTGCTGCAACTGTATAAGGTATTGGTAAGGCCGCACCTGGAGTACTGCGTGCAGTTTTGGTCACCTTACTTAAGGAAGGATATACTAGCTTTGGAAGGGGTACAGAGACGATTCACTAGGCTGATTCCAGAAATGAGGGGGTTACCTTTTGATGATAGATTGAGTAGACTGGATCTTTACTCCTTGGAGTTCAGAAGGATGAGGGGTGATCTTATAGAAACATTTAAAATCATGAAAGGGATAGACAAGATAGAGGCAGAGCCATTGGTGGGGGAGACTAGAACTAGGGGGCACAGCCTCAAAATACGGAGGAGCCAATTTAAAACCGAGTTGAGAAAGAATTTCTTCTCCCAGAGGGTTGTGAATCTGTGGAATTCTCTGCCCAAGGAAGCAATTGAGGCTAGCTCATTGAATGCTTTCAAGTCAAAGATAGATAGATTTTTAACCAATAAGGGAATTAAGCGTTACGGGGAGAGGGCGGGTAAGTGGAGCTGAGTCCACGACCAGATCAGCCATGATCTTATTGAATGGCGGGGCAGGCTCGAGGGGCTAGATGGCCCACTCCTGTTCCTAATTCTTATGTAATGTTTTTTTTAAAAATTTGATGTGCAGATGTATTTTTGGGGTATTCTGTACATGTGGAATCCCCATCAGCATGAATGGGAATCCCCTTTTGTTGGTTGGGCCAACCCACGTGATCCCAAGGGAGCTGGGGAACCACGTGCGTCCCTGCGATACGTGGGCCTCTATCCGCGGGTACCCGGAGAGGCCTAGGACCATGGTACATGGGCATTTTATTTGCGGATCGGAGTCATTTCCCCGCGGGGAGCCTCCGGCTGCAAATTCAAGGCCAATACAGTATGTTGCACTTCCAGGTCTTTGTCTCTTCAGAATTTTTGTTCTTTTCGATGCCCATATCTTCTACCTCCTCGCTTCACCTGCCCAAGCAAGAACTTATTTAAAATGCAAGTGTGTGTAATTGTGTCTTTTATTAATATTGCTACTTCCCCAATTTTGCCAATTTCCCTCCTTTTGATAGATCTTGCTTCTAACTAACTCACTTTATAAAAAAAAAAAAATCTTATGCCAAGTGTATTTGGATAACTGTCCTGCTGGTCCCTTCTCACACATTTTGACTTGTTGTGTGGATTTTCCCTTCCGACGCCCTTAAATAGTTGAAATCTTTCCCCATCATTGGCCAAAAAGGTATAATTATAGTGTGCTGTGTTTAAGTTAGCAGTTTGCATTATAAATATGGACATAAGGAATTGATAGTGGAAAAAGGACTGAATGCATGACTTTGAAATGGGCATTGAAATGTGTATGAATAATTTGGTCCAATTATTCATTGTCCTCTAATCTTCCTCATCCAAAGTCCACATTTAGTCAATGCCATGGGAGATCAATTGGTGTGTATAATTTTTCTGTTCTGCTTTCTAGGTGTACCTAGGATTCAAACAAAAGTTGTGTTAATTGGAAATGTTGGGGACACTCAAGAGGTTCTGAAAGCGTTGGAGGTAATAACTTCAGTTTTAAAACTTCAGTCATGTTCATTAGCTTTTCATCTGTAGCTGTCAGTGGTGTGTGTTATATTCAGAGTCTTTTTATTTTGAAATTGATTTTTCTGGTTCTTTGTTACTGTGGTAATTCATCCTATTAGTCAACACCTGACACATTCCTAAAATGGTCATAAATAATTTTGGGTGAAGGGCATACAATTTTTCTTTTTAATGTAGAACATTAGAAATTTTTATTTTTCACTTTTTTTGCTTGAAGACTTGGCATTTTTATTTGCTCTTACCCAAAGACAGCTCTGTAAGATAAGCCTAAAATTTCCTTGTTGCCAATCTAGGGGCCTCTTGTATTCCTAACTTTAAAATTTGACTAAATCTAATTATTGTAGCATTATGTTAGTGATGAACATATCTCTGTAAAACTCTAATACCTGTTGCATTCTGTACATCAGTTAACTTGGATGAGGGGACTGAGTGTAATGTATCCAAGTTTGCCGATGATACAAAGCTCGGTGAGCAGGTAAGCTGTGAGAAGGACACAGAGTCTGCAAAGGGAGAGACACAGGTTACGTGAGTAGGGAAGAAGGTGACAGGTGGAGTATAATGATGGGGAAATGTGAGGTTATTCACTTTTGTAGAAAGAATAGGAATTTTAAAAAAAATGGTGAGCAACTGTTAAATGTTCTGAGCGATTTAGGTATCCTAGTACAGGAGACACAGTTTACATGCAGGTACAACAAGTAATTAGGAAGGCAAATGGCATGTTGACCTTTATTGCAAGGGGTCTGGAGTACGAGTAAGGCAGTCTTGCTACAATTGTACGGGTCTTTGATAACACCACACCTGGAGTATTGTGCACAATATCCTTCCTTATCAAAGGAAGGATCTACTTGCCTTAGAGACAGTGCAACAAAGATTCACTAGATTGATTCCTCAGATGAGAGGGTTATCCTATAAGGAGAAATACAGTAGAACGGACCTATTCTCTCGAGTTTGGAAGAATGAGAGGTGATCTCATTGAAACATAGAAGATTCTGAGGGGGATTGACAGGATAGATGATGAGAGATTGTTCTCCCTGGTTGGTGAGTCTGGAACTAGGGGCCATAGTCCCAGGATAAGGGGTTGGCCTTTTAAGACTGAAATGAGGAGGAATTTCTTCATTCAGAGGGTTGTGAATCTTTGGAATTCTTTACCCCAAAGGGCTGCAGATGCTGAGTTGTTGAGTATATTCAAGGCTGAGATAGATAGAATTTTGGACTCTAGGAGAATTAAGGGATATGCGGATCGGGCAGGAAAGTGGAGTTGAGGTCGAAGATCAGCCACAATTTTATTGAATGATGGTGCAGGCTCGAGGGGCTGTACGACCTACTTTTGCTCCTAATTCTTATGTCGTGTTGATTAAAGGTTGGCATATGAAGTGTCTTGAAAAGCATTCCATATTTTAAACCCCTGATTTATTTTCTTCCAGCTTTTTTTATTGACATCACTTTTTCAAAAATAAATAACCAGTTTGACAAGTTAATTTCAGCTCAATGACTTTGGTTACTGTCTCAATTTGCAGTTCTGGTACATAACTCTGTCAGCTTCACAAGCAACGGCTAAAGCTGACCTATTGATATAAAACTGGGACAATATTTGATATCTTCTGTGGCAGAACATTTCAGTGGTTAATTGTAATGCAGTCCCATTTTACCTGTTGGGTGACTTTTAAATTTTGGGGCATAGTGTTTTGTTTTCTATTTTTACTTTTATTGGTTCTCAAAAATTCCTCCTTCTCAATTTTTTCTCCTTTTTTATCTGTGCCTTTCCAAAGGCAAAAACTCATATTAGGATTGGTTGTATGAGTGAGGCACTCTGATATCTCGAGCGGCCATTACTAATGTGAAACTGGTCTGAGCGCTAGGGGGCTGCGTAACTCAGGAGGGGGAAAAGTGGCAGGCATTATTGTTGTACCTGACCCTGTCCTCGCCTTGTATTCATGCAAAATAAATTTGGCAAATAAGATATTAAAATACAAAATGCACAAAACTGCAATACAGCAGTAAATGGAACTCTTTGGCTTCTAAATCTAGTGGTTTGCTTTCTTGTATTAACTCTTGTTACTTCACAGACAGTTAAAGAAATGGAAGTTCCTTTGATGAAGGTGAAGGAAAGCTCGCCTAATAGCAAGTTGGGACAACGGTTTATAAAATCTATTGTAAATATGGTAGGTTTTGTTGATCTTGGGAACAAATTCCACCTGCCTGCAAGTTCACGTTGGCCTGTGCACTCCAAATTTGTCTTGGAATTAAGGAAATCTGTTTAATATCTAGAATTTCAAACATGGGGAGAAACTGTGGAAACTTTTCACTCTCAGCTAATTTATGTTCTAAAACCAAAAAAAAATCTTGATAATTTTCTAAAAATTACATTTTTATCACTCATGTCCACTTTGGGACCTTTCTTTGGGTTTTCTAAACTAATCAATGTTGCCAGCTTGGACCTATACATTTGACTAGATTTTTTTGTTAAGTGGTATGTTGTTGATATCTTGTGCACGTGAGCTTCTGTTGGAAACTGAAACAATCTGGTTGAAGCAATAATATCAAGTGAACAGGGTTATGATTTAGTTTACTGTTCTTTATCTAATGGAATAGAAAATCCTTGGGGAAATTCTGTAGGTGTATACTTTTTTGTTTGGTTCTTACCTTACAGACGGTATCCACAAATGCTTGATACCTCAAAAAATGTATCTTTTACTTAATAGTGTATACTTGCCTATCGTTTTAAACCATTTTAATGCAAGAAGGTAAGACTGGAATTCTTACCTGTATCATTTTCCAGCAGCAAGATCTATTTTATAATCAGTATTGTAGTGTTGTGCACATACATAGTGGGTTTATGGTTTGGGATTTTAGCATTGTCGTGTCTCCGTGCTTGTAAAGAAATCTGTCACCTACCATCTGAAAACTGCATTTTTGTTCTCACTTGCTTTGCAAGGATTTTTACCAGGAACTAACCAGAACCCCACTTGCAACATACTGTTTAATGTAGTCTCTCAAATTCTCTTTTTTTTTTTGAAATGCAAGATTCTCCAAAGCGCTGCATGGTTGATGATCTGCATCTGGAAAACTTCATTTTCATTTTCTGCAAACTATTTTAACATTAGACAATGAAGACATTTATTTTATGTAAACAAAGGTTTTAGTACATTTCTTTCTTTCTTTCTTCTGTTCTATTGCTGAAGGTGCTGCAGTGCATGCCCACGGATGCTCAAATGACCCATTTCTTTCATGTGTGAACCTAGGTGGTCAATGTAGACAGTTGCCATGGAGAATATCACAGCCAAGCCAATTCTGTACTCTCCCAATGTCCAGGCACACATGCATTGCAGCAGCGGTCACTGGATCGTCAGCCTTTGCATGCTGAGGCTAACTAATACCCCAATTATTGCCCCAGCTTAGAACAGCCACCTCGGCTCAGGCAGGGAATCAAACCTAGGATCTCCTGTTCTCTATGGTTTAGTTGTACTTCATATAAACCCCTCTCTTACTGGGCCAGCAAGGAGCTTCTGAGTACAGACAAGCCTAACAGTACTTACTTTATCCATTGTACAACTTTTTGATAAAAGCGATGATTTGGCATGAACTTTTTGGTATTTGGCAACTAGATGAGTCCACATTTTCACCTCAGCTAAAAATAGTGGCTTCTCAATTATCTGCATTCCAATTTTCTGCCATAATCTTAAAGATAATAAAAAATGTAAAATGTTGCCTGATTGCAAAACCCATTAACACTTTTGTGCCTGAGAGAAATCCACCTTCGAGCTAAAGGAAAGATTGCATTTAATTAATGTCATTTGTATTGCACTTGTCACCCTAAATGTGCCTAGGTTATTACAGTATCATCTCCATGGGACCAAGTTTGGAAACTAATATTTGCTAACTTCTATTAACATATGGGCAGTCGCCTCCATTATGGAGTGTAATTGAGGTTCCACCGTATTCATTTCATACTTCATAACATACAGAGAGAGTCATTGTGGAAGCAATGTATACCATTTGGTTGAAACAATTATTTATTGTGGAATTATGCTTCATAAGCTTAAACAAATCTTGGTGCATAGTCCTGGTGAGGGGATTGTATGCAGTGTCATTTTAAAAAATTGATGTACAGACAAATGATAGTTATCAAATATAGAGTTAAGCCAGCGAATCTGCTGTGCAACAAGATGCCAATCTAATTTTGGGAAAATATTCTGGAGTAGCTGAGCCTAATTTTTTAATTTTGTGTCACTGGTGCAAATATCCAGCTATATTGTTTCTTGTGCAGTTGAAATGATCATAGAAAATTTGAGTCCTCTAATCAATTACTTGCAGCAATAATTCTTAACCATTACCAATCCAAAATTGTAGAATGCAATCCTTAACATGTAATCTGCAAAACTAATCTGATGGGGATTTTTTTTAGTATAGGTGATGAGCCCTTTTCTTAATTTCTGCACCATGCAGTAGGCACTGCACATAATTTTGTGTTTCTGATTTTTCTTTCTTGTTCATAATGACATAGGAAATCAAGCTGCCATTTGTTAAGTTGGAAAGAGTGGAAGATTTTGATCATGAAAATGCTGAATTTGAGACGATATTTGTGTTGGGAGAATTCGAAGGCCAGCCTTATGAGACCTTGCACAAGATGGACACTCGAATCCTGGGACCTCCTGTTGTGCTTCACTGTGCAAGAAAAGGAGAGGTATAGTTAAACATTAATGCATGTGTGTGATAAATAATGGGATTTCAAAACCTTTTTAGGGAGGGGTGGTGGGATGGCGGGGATAGAAGGCAGAAAAAACAGAACCCTCAATGATTTTATTAATGTATAAATTGCTAGAAGCCATGGGGTTTTTGTGTAGTTTAATCTTAATCGGGATAATATTCTAAAGTGATAGTGCTCTGACTGATTCTGAAGCAAATTACTAGTTATCCTTATCGACAACATATTCTCCACTACCCTCACTGATTAACAGTGCTCCAGCACTGTTAAAATTAGAATCTGCATTGACTATTATATGAACTGGGGTCAGATGGATGGAGAGAATTGCATAATTAAAATTAAACTGAGTGGAGAAACTGCCCGGGAAGCCTTTGGTAGCATCAAGGGTCAGGCAGGCAAACTGCCATTATGGCATCCATGATCTTCAGTGACCCTAGAACTTTCGTATGTCAAGGTTCAGTACGGTGGAGTCCTTACTATAATTTCAATTTGAGCAATGACTGCTGCAGCTAAAAGTGAATCTACCTACTATTTGGCTGCTGATTTACCTTAAAGGTTTGAACTGGTGAATTTGGGAAATTTCAATCTTCTGCACTGGAGGAGGAAGCGTAAGTTTTTTGCCCAAGGACTGCCATCAGTCGATATGAAAAATCACAGCTGCAATTACTATTTTGTAACTCCTCTGGGAGTTGTTCCAGCTGCATGGATGTCCTTGCTTGCTTCATGTTCTCAACATCATGTGCTTCAAAAGTGAACTGCATAACACTGCAAGTATTCCACCCCCCCCCCCCCCCCTTGCCTTACCTCCACTGCCACTGAAAGCTTTGTTATCACCCTCTACTTCTTCAATGCCAGCCTCCCAACTGCCAATTCATCCAGGACACTGCCAGCAGCCTGTTCTGCTTGCTTATCACACTCGACCACACTACCTTATGCTGTTCCTCATCTCCCAGTACATTGGATTTAAAATCCACAACCTACATCTACAAATACTTTCACTGCCTCATCCCACCCTTTAACATTTTTCAGGCTTGTGTGCCCTCTGGTCTTCCCCCTAACCCATTGCACTCCATCTTTAGTAGTAGAGCTTTAAGTTCCCTTATCCCTATCAATGCAACATCAGAAGAGCATATAATTAACTTTAACAATTATCCAGAGGATTTTTGCACAAGTAGTTGCAAGATAATTTTCCCTGTTGTGGAGATGTTTACTTCTCAAACTGTTCAGTTCTGGCCTCTGCCATCTGCTTGTAGAGACTTATGTAGAAGGCACAACAATTTTTATGGCCTGGAATTTGCGGTCCTGATAACAGTTTGCCTTTGAAACTGACTGCAACTTCAGGATTTAGTGCATGCGCAGCCTAATGCGGAAATCCTGAAGTTTCGGTCTGTCATTCACTGCTCCTCCACAGGCTGTGTATTGCTCATGCACACAGCAATTAGTGTAATCTCTCAAATCAGGGAAACTGATGAAAACGTTGGCTCTTCCGCAGTTATTACCCTGTTAAGTTCCCCACTTGACCTAAAGGGATTAGCTGTAACTGGGGTATTAACAGCATATTGACTGCTAAATAAAGGTTATGGCTCTGAAAAGCTAATTTTAATTTTGTGCAGTGTCAAATTTATCCATTTTAATAAAAATAAAATTAAGAATTTTTTTAAATGTTTTTTTTCCAAGTTTGTTCATTATTTCAAGTTTGCCTTTTCCCCACGTGAGATACCCAATCTTTGTTTGCTCTCTAACAACATTTTTGCAAATTAACATTTTAAGAGCTTGCCCACTTTCTGGTTTGTTGTCTGAGAATTCTGAATTTTGATTGGCTGTTTAGACAGCTTGTTGACAACACAGCAGTTCACACTAGGGGATTCCCACTATACTATGTTGATTTGAATTACGTGTCAAAACCTGTACTACTAAACACAAAATCAGTCAAGATCTTTGTGCATAGCTAACTTCGGGATCAACGACGAATGCCTTTGCTTTGCCGCTGACTGTAAATTCTGGGCCTATAACTTTAAATTGGCATGATGATGGCTCAACCCACATTCTTTTTTTAAAAAATCAGAGTTAGGAATATTTCGTAACTGATAACTTAGAAACACTTAAATGGTTATTTTACTGAAGCATTTGTTTTCTTTCTTCCATAAAGCCTCTGCCTTACACATCACGGCCATTGTACAGTAGAAGTATGTTGAATCTGGTCTTGTGTTTTACTGGATTCAGGAAAGAGAAGTTGGTAAGACTGATTTATGGTGAACATGAAGTATTGTATTACAAGGATTCTGATAGTGAACATTGTCACTTTGTTTAACATATGCAATACCACTTTATTATACTACAGAGCCACTTTGTTCCTCATGGAGTTTTTTTTCCATTTAAATTGTGACCATCTAGTGTTCAGGAAGCATGCATCAATTCTGAATTTGTAAATTAGTGAAGTATTCGCGAGGAATTGATTTAAACTGCATTTTTTTAGTGTTTTTAGCCCACCCCCAATAATAATCCAAAACCTGGGATCCCAGGAAAAGTAGTTGAAATAATTATACAGGGTATTTAGAAGTTATGATTAAATCTTACCTGCTTCTATTGGGCCTATGATGGTGCTATCAACTGTGGATAGCAATAGACTATGAACATGTAATTGTTTTAACAATCTGCGAACTTCACAAATTGGTAGAACAATGTTATCAGTGAGTTTGATTGCATAATGAAATAATTTTGTTTTCTCTTGTGCACATTGTGCTTTTTGTGGTAGTTCCGATTGTAGCAGAATATTCTTAAGAAATATTGTTTGGTCTGAACTAATGGTTTTAAAACTTTACTGCAAGCCCACATGGTATGGTATTTGTTGTTCTATAGAATACTTATGGTAATGGATAATTCATTTTTGAATGCAAACTGTTATTATTGAGGAAAGCCGGGTGACTAGTGCATGCTGATTATTATGGCAACCTTGAGCTACTTGAAAAAGGTTTGAATAAGAGTATCAGATGTACTGTACAAATTTGATAACTCTAATGAGTGGGGGTGCTAGCTATTAAGGAAAAATTGGATGTCTTTGGACCCTGTTGTAAACTAATGGGTTGACTGTATACTGGAACTGTATTGTTTTATTTTGTAACAAAGATGTGAAAATATGTCTGCAGCTCCTCATTGCCTATGCCTTGGTATTTACAAGAGTGTAATTCATTTGTTGTCTTTTTACTTGCAGCTTATTCTTGTTGCCCTGGCACATCACATGGGAGCAACAATTCGTAAAGAATACACTGGCAAAATAACTCATCTCGTGGCAAATTCTACCCAAAGTGGCAAGTTCAGGGTATGGACAAATTTTAATAATCTGAACTGTTTTATTTGTACATTGTGCACTTGTACACATTAAATGCTACGACACTGAAAAGTGTAGAGGAACAAAGGGACTTTGGAGTGCAGATCCATAGATCCCTGAAGGTAGCAGGCCAGGTGGTTAAGAAGGCATATGGAATACTTGCTTCTATTAGTCGAGGCATGGAATACAAGAGCAAGGAGGTTATGCTTGAACTGTATAAAATACTGGTTAGGCTGCAGCTGGAGTACCGTGTGCAGTTCTGATCACATTAGATATGATTACACTGGAAAGGGTGCAGAGGAGATTTATAAGAATGTTGCCTGGACTGGAGAATTTCGGCTATGAAGAAAGATTGGAGATGCTGGGTCTATTTTCTTTGGAACAGCAGATGCTAAGGGGAGACCTGATTGAGTTGTATAAAATTATGAGGGTCCTGAATAGAAACGACCTGTTTCCCTTGGTAGAGGGGTCAACAACCAGGGGGCATAGATTTAAAATAATTGGGGGGAGGTTTAGAGAAGATAGGAGGGGGAATTTCTTCACCCAGAGGGTGGTGGGGGGCTGGAACTCATTGCCTGAAAGGGTGGTAGAGGCAGAAACCCTCACCACGTTAAAAAAAATACTTGGAAGTGTACTTGAAGTGCCATAACCTACAGGGCTACGGACCAAGAGCTGGAAAGTGGGATTAAGCTGAATAGTTCTTGGTCGGCCGGCGCAGACACGATGGGCTGAAATGGCCTCCTTCCGTGCTGTAAATTTCTATGATTGTGAAGGAAATTGCATGCATACATCAAAAGTTGTGGAATTCTTGGTAAACCCTGGGAATGATTAAAAAACTGTTTGGCTAAAGGCTGGAAATGAGAGCTAATTTAAAAGAATTATGTCGGGGGCTGGGGAGATAGAATACCGCTTGGGGTGCGCTCGGGCTGGGTGTTAAGACACCACTATTTCTAATTTATGTAAATGATCTGGGTACAAGAACTAGCTGAAAAATGATCAAATTTGCTAATGATACCAAGCTAGATAGGGCGGTCAAGTTGGAGGAAGCAGCTCAAAAGTTACAGAATGAGTTGGACAAAATAAGTATGTTGGCAGAATCATGCCAGATGAAATATGGGACACATTCAATTGTTTGAGGCAGTGCAGAGAAGAGCCTCAAGGCTGATCGCTGGTGTCAATGGTCTGAGTTATAGAATGATGAAGGATAGAGCCCTGGAAACATTTAAGAATAAATTATATGCTACAATGGAGGGGGGTACCTACAGGATTTTGCTGGATGGATGAATTAAGATGGGCCAAATAGCCTTACTTATCTGTAACTATCTTGTAAACCCAACCAACTTGTGTATCGTACTTTATAGAAAACAGATCATCTTATCTGCGTGAGATTACCAGTTGTGCACAGATATAAAATCTGTCATTGATAGAATGGGTACAATATTAAATCAAATCCTTGATATTTTAGGTTATTTCACAAATTATTTTTATATAACCGTTCAGTTTCGACAGAGGTTTTTAAACTGGGAGGCATGCCGAAGTTATCTGGGTGCGAAGAGGACAGACTAGCCAAGAATAAGCGCCTGATGCAGCCTCTCGTAGTCAGAGGAGGCAAATTATGGGACGATCTCAACACAGTGCGGATGTTTGAATCCCCGCTGATTTTGAGAAGTGGACTTTTGATCTATCATGGTTCATAGTAGGGGTACTGCAATTTGCCTCTGACTCTGGGTTGGAATATGGAAACTTGGCCAGAACTCCAGCTTTTGATTGCTATGCAGTCGCCACTGTGTGAAGTGTGCTTGTATAGGTGTTCGATAAGGATCTGATCATTGCAGCTGTATTGACCCTCACTTCCCCTCTTCCTCCTAACAGTTCAATGGCTTGCTGAAACTGAATATGCTCCCATATGAAGACTGGCCTCTTGAATGAGTTAGTTGAGAGCAATTGGCACTTGTGTGGTTGTGCTCCAACAGCAGTCAGTGCCTTCAGGAGAGCTGGTGGGATGAAAATTGATTAAAATAAAAAATAATGTCTTGATTTAATTACAGGCTGCTGTAAGCATGGGCACTCCCATCATGAGAGCAGAATGGATTTACAAGGCCTGGGAAAAAAGAAATGAAATGTGAGTGTTCAAATTTGTTACCAATAAAAATTGTTATGCCTTCTGTTCGATTTAATATAATGCATATGTTGTGTGATTTTTTTTCTTTAAATTCTCACTGTCTGTGGAGTTATAATGAAGATTTTGAGTTGTAAATGGGAAAAAAATCTACTGGATAAAATGCTTTTGAGCAGTTGCAGAAATGATGCACTTGATCTAAATGGTTTCTTCTGGCTCTCTCTTTCCCAATAAACTGTCCAGAAGAAGTATCAAATGGAAACTTGTTTTTACAGTGTATACATGACTCCTTTCTCACTCAGTACGTAAGAAGTCCAACAAGAAAAGAATCACTGCTGGATTCTGTAATAGGTAATGTACCAAAGCAGACAGGAGAAGTCGTCGTCATCATCATCATCATAGGTAGTCCCTCAAAATCAAGGAAAATTTGCTTCTACTCTAAAAGTGAGTTCTCAGGTGACTGTATAGTCCAAAACGGGAACTACAGTCTCTGTCACAGGTGGGACAGACAGTCGTTGGAGGAAAGGGTGGATGGCATGTCTGGTTTCCCGCACGTTCCTTCCGCTGCCTACGCTTGTTTTCTGCATGCTCTCGGTGACGAGACTCAAGCTGCTCAGCGCCTTCCCGGATGCTCTTCCTCCACTTAGAGTGGTCTTTGGCCAGGGACTCCCAGGTGTCGGTGGTGATGTTGCACTTGATCAAGGAGGCTTTGAGGGTGTCCATGAAACGTTTCCTCTGCCCACCTGGGGCTTGCTTGCCGTGTAGGAGTTCCGAGTAGAGCGCTTGCTTTGGGAGTCTTGTGTCGGGCATGCAAACAATGTGGCCCGCCCAACGGAGCTGGTTGAGTGTGGTCAGTGCTTTGATGCTGGGGATGTTGAGAACACTGATGTTGCTGCGTCTGTCCTCCCAGGAGATTTGCAGGATCTTGCGGAGTCATCGTTGGTAGTCTTTCTCCAGTGATTTGAGATGTCTACTGTATATGATCCACGTCTCTGAGTCATACAGGAGGGCGGGTATCACTATAGCCCTGTAGACCATAAGCTTGGTGCCAGGTTTGAGGGCCTGATCTTCAAACACTCTTTTCCTCAGGTGGCCGAAGGCTGCGCTGGTGCACTGGAGGCGGTGTTGAACCTCGTCGTCTATGTCTGCCCTTGCTGATAGGCTTCCGAGGTATGGAAAGTGTTTCATGTTGTCCAGGGCCGCGCCATGGATCTTGATGACTGGGGGGGCAGTGCTGTGTGGCGGGGTCAGGTTGGTGGAGGACCTTTTGTCTTACAGATGTTTAGTGTAAGGCCTATGCTTTCGTATGCCTCGGTGAAGATGTTGACGACGACTTGGAGCTCAGCCTCTGAATTCGTGCAGACACAAGCGTCATCCACGTACTATAGTTCGATGACAGAGGATGGGACGGTCTTGGATCTGGCCTGGAGGCGACGAAGGTTGAACAGGTTCCCGCTGGTTCTGTAGTTTAGTTCCACTCCAGCGGGGAGCTTGTTGAGTGTGAGGTGGAGCATTGCAGCGAGGAAGATTGAGAAGAAGATTGGTGCGATGACACAGCATTGCTTGACCTCGGTCCAGACGTTGATTGGGTCTGTGGTGGATCTGTTGGTCAGGATCACGGCTTGCATGTCGTTGTGGAGCAGGCGGAGGATGGCGACAAACCTTTGGGGGAAGCCGAAACGGAGGAGGGCGCTCCATAGTCCCTTGTGGTTAATTGTCAAAGGCCTTTGTAAAGTCAAAGAAGGCCATGTACAAGGGTTGGTGCTGTTCCCTGCATTTCTCTTGCAGTTATCGCGCTGTAAAGGGCATGTCTGTTATACCCCTTAGTGGACGGAATCCGCACTGTGACTCCGGGAGGAGCTTCTCGGCCACGGAGAAGATGGTTGAGGATTCGAGCGATGACTTTCCCAGTGGCTGACAACCGGGAGATTCCTCTGTAGTTGCCGCAGTCAGATTTGTCCCCTTTTTTAAAGATGGTCACAATTACTGCATTTCTGAGATCTCCTGGCATGCTCTCCTCCTTCCAGATGAGGTCATGCATTCGTGCCAATAGTGCCTCTCCACCATAGTTCAGTGCCTCAGCGGGGATTCCATCCGCTCCTGATGCCTTGTTGTTCTTGAGCTGACAAATGGCCTTTTCTACCTCGTGCAGGGCTCTGATTTTGCTGAGATGGTGACTGGTAGCATGCTGTGGGATGGAGTTGAGGACACTCGTGTCAAAGGCAGAGTCTCGATTTTAAGGAGATCTTCGAAGTGCTCCTTCCAGCGGGTCCTGATTGCCTCAGTGTCCTTGATGAATGTCCCCCTGTTCTTGGCCACCAGTGGGGTGGGGCCTGGGGTGCTTGGGCTGTAGGTGGACTTGACTGCGGTGAAGAATCCTCGCACATCATGGCTGTCAGTCAGCTGCTGAATCTCCTGTGGTTTCTCCACCCACCATCTATTCTTCAGGTTGTGGGTTTTTTATTGGACCTCTGCCGTAAGCCGTAAAGCTGCTTTGCTGCTCCTGAGTTGGGTTGCTGTTTTAGGTTCAGAAATGCCCCTTGTTTGCGGTTTATTTGCTCTTGGGTCTCCTGGTCATTCTCATCAAACCAGTCCTAGTTTTTCCGGGTTGAGTGACTGAGCGTCTCTTCGTAGGCACTGGTTATGTTGGCCTGGAGGGCAGACCAAGCGCTGTAGGCACTCTGCGTCTCGGGTCATCATGGGTCGCTAGGCTAGCAGTGAGGCGCTGGCTGTATCGGACTTTCTTAGCTGGGTCTTTGAGTGCCCCGCTGTTGATTTTTCTGCGGCACTGCTTCTGTTGCCGTCGTCGCTTTGGGGCTATGTTGATGTTGATGACGGAACGGATTAGGCGGTGGTCCGTCCAGCAGTCGTTGGCTCCTGTCATGGCACGGGTGATGCACACGTCCTTGCGATCCCTTGCTTGAACGATGACTTAGTCGAGCAGGTGCCAATGTTTGGAGTGAGGGTGTTACCACGATGCCTTGTACTTGTCCCTTTGGCGGAACAAGGTGTTGGTGATGACAAGGTCGTGTTCTAGGCATTTTGTTAGGAGCAGGGTACCGCTGGAGTTGGTTTTCCTTACCACCTCTCTGCCGATCACGCCTCCCAGAGGTCTGTGTTCTTACCGACTCTGGTGTTGAAATCGCCGGGTTTGTGGTTCATAGGAACTCGGGACAGTAATTGTTCGAGGCTGGAGTAAAATCCCTCTTTGGCCTCATCTGTTGCGTCGAGTGTTGGGGCGTTACCACTGATAATTGGCGCACTGGTTCCGGAATAGGGGTGAGTCGGAGAGTCATGAGACATTCACCAATTCCGCAGGGGGAGTCCCTGAGGCAGTCGACCAGCTTGCTCTTGATGGCAAAACCGACTCCGTGGAGGTGGCGTTCTTCCTCTGGTTTACCTTTCATGAATAAGGTGTAACTTCCCCCTCATTCTTTGAGCTGGCCTTCCCCTGCCCGCCGGGTCTTGCTTAGGGCGGCGATGTCGATATCGAAGCGTCTAAGTTCCCGGGCAACAGTGGCGGTGCGGCGTTCTGGTCTGTCGCTGTTGGAGTTGTCCTTGAGGAAGGGACTCTGCGCCGCTGCTTCTGTCAGCGATACCCCTAGCCAACTGGAGGTGGAGACCGCCTTCCAAGAATTCCCAGCGGAAACACCGAGGGGGCAGGGGCCCCAGCCCAGCGGGGACACACAGAGCAGGGGCATCTGGCCAGCCAAGGGACCTCCGGGACGCCCTGCCAAAGGGACTCGAGGATATGGGGCTGGCCGAAGGGACTCCGAGGCCGGCGCTGAACCGGCTGAAGGGACCGAGGCGTGGCGGCGTCGTCTTCTACTCCCAACCAACTTTTAATTAATTTTTGAAATTTTTAACTAACTTTTAAACTAATTAAACAATTTGGGAAAACTTTTAAAAATTACATTTTAGACTCTCAACCGAAAGACTTTTAAACATTTATTATTAACTTACATCTTTGACTTAACTTTGGGAAACTTTTATAATCTATTATTGATTTACATCTTAGGTTTTTAACAACTCTTAGAAACTTTTGAAATAAATTGGGAACTTTTATCAACTTTTAATCTTTTTAAAAATAACTAGGAAGTCACCTTCTTAATGCCTTCCCCCTCAACCTAGCCTCGGGCCATCTACCATCAATGGTGCTACCCTGCACCGAGCTTGCGGCCAACACTTCACCGTAGGCAATTAGGCTTATCGAGCTGTGCCTGGTCTCCAGTTGTCTTGGACCCCCTTGCCACTGGACTAAGACCTTGTTCAGCTAAGCCTGTATGGTTGCCGGTGTGCAGCGGCCACCCCACGTTAAAAGAACTCCCGCACAGGCATCTTCCACTCCGTCAGTATGAAGTTCGGGACCGGGAACGTCAGGATCCTCATGGACAATCCCAACAGCAACAGGCCGGAACGCCGCACCGTCATAGTTGTCCGGGAACTCCGACGTTTTGATATCTCCACCCGAAGCGAGACCCGGCGGGCAGGGGAAGATCAGTTGAAGGAACATGGTGGAGGTTACACCACCTTCTGGAAAGGGAAACCAGAGGGAGAACGGTACCTTCATGGAGTCGGCTTTGCCGTCCAGAATGAGCTGGTCGACCACCTCAGACTCCCCCTGTTTGGTCAACGAACGCCTCGTGACTCTCCGTATCACCCTATCTCAGAATCAAAGTGCCACAGTCATCAGTGCATATGCCCCCACACTCGATGCAATGGATGAGGCTAAAGAGGGTTTTTATTCCAACCTCGAGACATCCTTGTCCCGTGTCCCCATGGGCGACAAATTGATCCTCCTGGGTGATTTTAATGCCAGGCACAGACACAGCCCTCTGGGGAGGCGTGATTGGCAGAGAGTGGGTAGGGAAAGCCAATTCCAACGGTGCCCTACTCCTGACAAAATGTCTAGAACATGAACTCCTCATTACCAACACCCTATTCCGGGACAAATACAAGGCATCGTGGCAACACCCTTGCTCCAAACACTGGCACCTGCTTGACTTTGTCATCGAGCCAGGGATCGCAAGGATTAGCGCATCACCCGCGCTAGGACAGGAGCTGACGACTGCTGGATGAACCACTGCCTAATCCGATCCATCATCAACATTAACATTGCCCCAAAGCAGAGGGGACAGCAGAAGCAGTTCCGCAAAAAAGTTAATTCCGGGGCACTTGGAGACCCAGCTAAGAGAGCCCTATACAGCCAGCACCTCACAGCCAATCTGGCGTGCCTTGATGACCCTGAGATGCTGAATCCCCATAGTGCTTGGTCTGCCCTCCAGGCCTCTATAACCAGTGCCTGTGAAGAGACACTTGGTCACTCAACCAGAAAACATCAGGACTGGTTTGATGAAAATGATCAGGAGATCGAAGAACTAATAGATCGCAAACTCAAAGCATTTCTGAGCCTCAAGCAACAGCCCAACTCTGGAGCTGCAAAACAACATTACAGACGGCTCAAGGCTCAGGTCCAACAAAAAACTTGGGACCTAAAGAACAGGTGGTGGATGGAGAAAGCACAGGAGATACAACAACTGGCCGACAGCCACGATATGCGAGGATTCTCCACTGCAGTCAAGGCCACCTACGGTCCAAACTCCCATGGCCCCACCCCACTCCTGGCCAAGAATGGGGAAACCCTCATCAAGGACACCAATCCACGTCCGGACTGGGGTCAAACAGGGCTGTGTCATCGCCCCAACCCTCTTCTCAATCTTCCTCGCTGCCATGCTCCACCTCACAATCAACAAGCTCTCCGCTGGAGTGGAATTAAACTACAGAACCAGTGGGAAGCTGTTTAACCCACGCCGCCTCCAGGCCAGGTCCAAGATCACCCCAACCTCTGTCATTGAGTTGCAGTATGCGGACGATGCCTGTCTCTGTGCACATTCAGAAGCTGAACTCCAGGATATAGTCAATGTATTCACTGAAGCATATGAAAGTATGGGCCTTTCGCTTAGCATCGGTAATCAAAGGTCCTCCTTCAACCTGTCACCGCCGCACAGCACTGCCCTCCAATCAGCAAGATCTATGGCGCGGCCCTGGATAATGTGGACCATTTCCCATATCCCGGGGGCCTCTTATCAACAAAGGCAGACATTAATGCGGAGATTTAGCATCGCCTCCAGTGCGCCAGCGCAGCTTATGGCCGCCTGCGGATAAGTGTTTGAAGACCAGGCCCTCAAATCTACCACCAAACTCATGGTCTATAGGGCTGTAGTAATACCCGCCCTCCTGTAAGGGTCTGAGGCATGGACGATGTATAGAAGGCACCTCGAGTCGCTGGAGATATATCACCAACGATGTCGCCGCAAGATCCTGCAAATCTCCTGGGAGGATAAGTGCACCAATATCAGTGTCCTCGACCAGGCTAACATCCCCAGTATTGAAGCACTGACCACACTCGATCAGCTTCGCTGGGCAGGCCACATAGTACGGATGCCAGATACGAGACTCCCTAAGCAAATGCTTTATGCGGAGCTCCTTCATGGTAAACGAGCCAAAGGAGGACAGCGGAAACATTATAAGGACACCCTCAAAGCCTCCCTGGTAAAGTGCGACATCATCAATGACACCTGGGAGACCCTGGCTGCAGACCGCCCGAGGTGGAGAAAGTCCATCCAGGAGGGCGTTGAGCTCTTTTAGTCTCGACGCAAGGAACATGAAGAGGCCAGGCGCAGGCAGCGGAAGGAGCGCGCAGCAAACCAGCCCGACCGACCCCTTCCCCTGACGAATGTCTGTCCCTCTTGTAACGGGGTCTGTGGCTCTCTTGGACTGTTCAGCCATCAAAGAACTCACTTTGGGAGTGGAAGCAAGTCTTCCTCGATCCCAAGGGACTGCCTCTGAGATGAGTGAGTGTCCATGAGGGTTCCAGGTCCCGAACTTCATTTTGAAGAGTGGAAGATGCATGCGCGTGAGTTCTTTTAACGTGGAGTGACCGTTGCACACCGGCTACCACACTGGCTTAGCAAAGCAAGGTCTCGGTCCAGTGGCAAGGGGGACCAAGACGACTGGAGACCCGGCACTGCTGCATGTGCTAAGTTGCCAACTGCGGGGTGCGAGTCGTAAGCTCGGCGCTGAGCAGCGCCCTTCATTGAGGTGGTGAGAGTATCTTAGTAGTGATAACAAAATAGTATGGTTCAAGAGTGGCACAAGTATTATGAGGCAATGAGGGTAAAACTGAAGAAGGTAAACCTGGGATAAAGTCTTGAAAAACAAAGACAGAAACACAGTGGGGAATCTTTAAAAGGGTAATCAATAGAGTTCAAGAGCAATTTATTCCACTAAAAGCCAAAAACAAACAAGCTCATTATGGGACACCGCGGATGAATAAAGAACTAAAGGGAAAAGTGAATCATAAGAAAAAGACATAAGAAGTAGTTCTTGAATTCTAAAGCAGACGAGGATAAAAAGAAATATGAAGAATTTAAAAACCAAAAGGCAGGCAAAGAGAAATTATATACAAATATAAAAACAAGTAAGTGTTTAGGCACATAAGTAGCAAAAGGAAAATTAAAGTAGGGATAGGGCCACCAAAGGATGAGCACGGTTAAACTCCCAGATCATGGGGTAGATTTTGGC
This sequence comes from Pristiophorus japonicus, assembly GCF_044704955.1. Classification (NCBI taxonomy): domain Eukaryota; kingdom Metazoa; phylum Chordata; class Chondrichthyes; family Pristiophoridae; genus Pristiophorus; species Pristiophorus japonicus. The sequence goes on along the minus strand of NC_091982.1, from coordinate 196,858,328 downwards.
CGAGCCCGTTTTTCGGCGTACTTAAGCGGTGCAACTCGGATAAGTATATAAGAACATAAGAAATTGGAACAGGAGTGGGCCATAAGGCCCTCGAGCCTGCTGCGCCATTCAATAAGATCATGGCTGATCTGATCATGGACTCAGCTCCACTTCCCCACCCGCTCTCCATAACCCCTTATCCCCTTATCGTTTAAGAAACTGTCTATTTCTGTCTTAAATTTATTCAATGTCCCAGCTTCCACAGCTCTCTGAGGCAGCAAATTCCACAGACTTACAATCCTCTGAGAAGAAATTTCTCTTCATCCCTGTTTTAAATGGGCGGCCCCTTATTCTAAGATCATACCCTGTAGTTCTAGTCTTCCCCCATTAGTGGAAACACCCTCTCTTCACCCACCTTGTCAAGCCCCCTCATAATCTTATATGTTTCAATAAGATCACCTCTCATTCTTCTGAATTCCAATGAGTAGAGGCCCAACCTACTCAGCCTTTCTTCATAAGTCAACCCTCTCATCCCCGGAATCAACCTGGTGAACCTTCTCTGAACTGCCTCCAAAGCAAGTATATCCTTTCGTAAATATGGAAACCAAAACTGCACGCAGTATTCCAGGATGGTTTCGCAAGTCTGTTCCCTAAGGCTCGGTTGGTTCAGATCCAGGTCCTCTCCGCATCCCGCCCCTATCCCAGGCCGAATGGCCTCCGATGTACTTGCCTGCGTCGATTTCTTTAACTCTCCGCAGCGGTTTTCTGAAGTGGCCACATACACTGGCCTAAGTAGAAATGGAGTAACTATTAGCTGGCCAAAGTTGCCTAAATGGCCAGAACTGACGTAGGTGGCTGGTAATGCCCCCTTTTGAGAAAAAAAAACTAACCTTAAAAAAAAACGTAACTAAGTGAGTTGATTGGGGAAACTGGGGATTTTTAAGTCAGACCAGAAAAAGCAGCCTACTCCCCAAAAAAACCGGAGCATCTCCTAGCCAAAATTGAGCCCAATGGCAGTAGTATTGAATAACTACTTGACCTAATTTTTTACAAAAGAAGATAATGAAATAGATACTTCACTAGAGGATGAGCTTAAAAAGAATATTAATACAGTTGGGATCGATAGGAAGAAAATAATTGACAAACTAGCAAAACTAAAAGAAGAAAAAACCGCATGTCCGGGTGGTATGCACCCACGTATAATCAAAGAAACGAGGGGAAAAATAGAGTATGAGAGGAAGCTTGCTGGAAACACAAAAATTGACTGCAAAAGCTTCCATAGATATGCGAAGAGAAAAATATTAGTGAAGACAAACGTAGGTCCCTTGCAGTCAAAATCAGGTGAATTTATAACTGGGAACAAATAAATGGCAGACCAATTGAACGAATACTTTGGTTCTGTCTTCACAAAGGAAGACACATATATAATCTTCCTGAAATATTGGGGGACTGAGGGTCTAGCGAGAAGGAGGAACTGAAGGAAATCCCTATTAGTCAGGAAATTGTGTTAGGGAAATTGATGGGATTGAAGGCCGATAAATTCCCAGGGCCTGATAGTCTGCATCCCAGAGTACTTAAGTGGCCCTAGAAAAATAGTGGATGCATTGGTGATCATTTTCCAACAGTCTATCGACTCTGGATCAGTTCCTATGGACTGGAGGGTAGCAAATGTAACACCACTTTTTAAAAAGGGAGGGAGAGAGAAAACAGCTAATTATAGACTGGTTAGCCTGACATCAGTAGTGGGGGAAATGTTGGAATCAATTATTAAAGATGAAATAGCAGCTCATTTGGAAAGCAGTGACCGGATCGATCCAAGTCAGCATGGATTTATGAAAGGGAAATCATGCTTGCCAAATCTTCTACAATTTTTTGAGGATGTAACTCGTAGTGTGGACAAGGGAGAACCAGTGGATGTGGTGTATTTGGACTTTCAAAAGGCCTTTGACAAGGTCCCACATGAGATTGATGTGCAAAATTAAAGCACATGGTATTGGGGGTAATGTATTGACATGGATAGAGAACTGGTTGGCAGACAGGAAGCAGAGAGTTGGGATAAACAGGTCCTTTGCAGAATGGCAAGCAATGACTAGTGGGGTGCGGCAGGGCTCCGTGCTGGGACCCCAGCTATTTACAATATACATCAAGGATTTAGATGAAGGAATTGAGTGTAATATCTCCAAGTTTGCAGATGGCACTAAGTTGGGTGGCGGTGTGAGCTGCTAGGAGGCTGCAGGAGGACTTGGACAGGTTAGGTGAGTGGGCAAATGCATGGCAGATGCAGTATAATGTGGATAAATGTGAGGTTATCGACTTTGGTGGCAAAAACATGAAGGCAGAATATTATCTGAATGGCGGCAGATTAGGAAAAGGGGAGGTGCAACGAGACCTTGGTATCATGGTACATCAGTCATTGAAAGTTGGAATGCAGGTACAGCAGGTGGTGAAGAAGGCAAATGGCATGTTGGCCTTAGCTAGGAGATTTGAGTACAGGAGCATGGAGGTCTTAATGCAATTATACAGGGACTTGGTGAGGCCTCACCTGGAATATTGTGTTCTGTTTTGGTCTCCTAATCTCAGGAAGGACATTCTCGCTATTGAGGGAGTGCAGTGAAGGTTCACCAGACTGATTTCCCAGGATGGTGGGACTGACACATGAGGAGAGACTGGATCAAATGGGTCTGTATTCACTGGAGTTTAGAAGAATGAGAGGGGATCTCATAGAAACATATAAAATTCTGACGGGACTGGACAGGTTAGCTGCAGGAAGAATGTTCCCGATGTTGGGGAAGTCCAGAACCTGGGGTCACAGTCGAAGGATAAGGGGTAAGCCATTTAGGACCGAGATGAGGAGAAACTTCTTCACTCAGAGTTGTTAGCCTCTGGAATTCTCTCTGGAGGCCTTCTCTTCCCACGCTGTGAAGCGCGCTCCCGTCCTCGAGGTTCCCACACAGAAGGTGCAGTCACGTGTGACTGCTCAGCCAATTAGGTATAGTGTTCCATAGCTTTCTCATTAATAGCAATGAGAACTTCATATCTACGAGTTCTCATTGCTATTAAAGAGGGGGAAAAAACAAACACTAAACACATAATAAATTTTTTTTTAAAAAACACCTCATAATAATTCAAGTTAATAAATAAATACCTTAGAGAAAAAAAATTCTGAGTTAATGTTTTTTTAAAATTATAGTTAAAAATAAATGTAATGTAGTGGGCAGGGTTTTTAAAAATAATGTGTTTTTTTTTAAGTTAATTTAATTATATTTTTGTATGTTTTTAAACTCTTACGCCTGTAGTATGCTGTATGCCTGCTTTTATCATGCGCAAGAACTTTGAGGACATTTGCTGGGCAAGATATGGGTAAATCCCGCAATCCTGCCCATGCAAATGTCCTTCCACCCGATATGCATTGTGCGCTGCAAACTGGCTTTTACGATGCCTTCCCGGGTCCGTCGGCACTCAGTATGGACCCAGGGAGGCTGGGATTTCTGCACCAATAGAGCAGCCAGAGACAGAAAATAGAACAAAAAATAGTCAGCATGGATTCCGAAATGCTATGTCATGTTTAAGTAATTCTTTAAAGAGGTAATGGAAAGAGTAGACAAGGGTAATCATAGAATGATTACAGCACGGAAGAAGCCCATTCGGCCCATCGAGCCCGTGCTGGCTCTCTGCAAGAGCACTTCAACTAGTTCCACTGCCTCACCCTTTTCCCGTAGCCCTGCAAATATTTTTCTTTCAGGTACTTATCGAACTATCCTTTGAAGGCAGGGAACGAGTCTACCTCCACCACTCTTTCAAGCAGTGCATTCCAGATCCTAACAAATCACTGTTTATTTAAAAAAAAAGGTTTTTCTCATGTTGCCTTTGGTTCTTTTGCCAATCACCTTAAATCGGTGACCTCTGGTTCTCGACCTTTCTGCCAATGGGAACCATTTCTGTCCATGTACTCTGTCCAGACCCCTCATGATTTTAAACACTTATATCAAATCTCCTCTTAATCTTCTCTGCTCTGAGGAGAACAACCCCAGCTTCTCTAGTCTATCCACATAACTGTAGTCCCTCATCCCTGGAATTGTTCTCATAAATCTTTTCTGCACCCTCTCTAAGACCTTCACATCCTTCCTAAAGTGCGGTGCCCAGAATTGGACACAATGCTCCAGTTGAGGCCGAACCAGTGTTTTATACTGTTTCATCATCATTTTCATGCTTTTGTACTCTATACCTCTCCATGAAGCCCAGGATCCTGTAAGCTTTTTCATGCAGTGGATGGCCCTTGATAATATACTTCACGGTAGGCTTATGACCAAGGTTAGGTCATGTGGAATCAGGGAACAAATAGCTGAATGGACAGCAAATTGGCTTAAAAAAATAGAAAGCCAAGAGTAGGGGTAAAGAGTATTTATTCAGATTGGAGGAAGGCTGAAAGCGATGTTCCACAAGGATCCGTGCTGGGACTACTGATGTTCATAATTTGCATTAATAATTTGGAATAAGTAACTCAAAAGGAAAATTGTCATGCGCCTACCGTGTGGTGCTTTATCAGAATTTGCAGGTGATACCAAACCTTGGGCAAGCGTTGGCTAATACTAAGGAAGAATACAACATGATTGAAGCCAGAAAGAAGCATTAGAGAACTTGCAGACTGGACTGTTAAGCGGCAACAGAACTTCAACATAAATAAATGTGAGGTGATGCACTTTGGTAGGAAAAATAGAAACAACATCAACACCTTGGGAAATAAGAAACTGAAAGGGGTAAAAGAACAAAGGGATCTACAGGTAAAAACATCATTAAAAGCAACATCACAGTTCAGAAATGCAATTAACAATGCTAATAAAGCACTAGGATTTAATTCCAAGGGTATGGAATTCAAAAGTACTGAAATTATGTTCACTGTGATCAGGCTCACATTGAGTACTGTACATAATTCTGGTCTCCATGCTATAGAAAGTGCCAAAAAGATTTTCAAGGATGGTGCCAGAACTCAACTGAGAAATTAAGCTATCAGGAAAGATTGAACAGGTTCAGACTTTTTTTCTATGGGGGAGACCTGATGGAGATCTTTAAAATTATGAATGGGTTAGATAGGGTAGATGTGGAGAGAATGTTTCTACTTGTGGGAGAACCAAAACTTGGGTCTATAAATACAAGATCATTACTCATAAATCCAATAGGGAACAGGGAGAAATTTATTTACTCAGTGCTTAGAATGTGGAACTCGTTACCACAGGAAGTTATTGAGGCAAATAGCTTGGATGTTTTCAAAAATAAACGAGGTAAGTACATGGGAGAAAAGGGAATAGAAAGATATGCTGAAAGGCTGAGATGAGGTAGATGCAATGGGAGGAAACTTGGGCCCAAGTTTCGGGCCGCGCCTAGAACGGCGCAGCCCCGACCTGGACGCCCGTTTTTCGCGCCACAAAGTGCGTCTAAAAAAAACTTCCAGATTCTCTGGCTCCCTGCTGGCCCTCGGCGTGGCGCAGCACGAGTTGTAGGGGGCGGAACTAGGTCCCTGCGCTGAAAACCGTGCCGGGACCTCTGCACATGCGCGCGACAGTGGGCGCGCATGTGCAGTAGCTCCAGGCGCCCAAAACTGTGTGGGAGGGGCCCGAAGCGCGCAGCCCCTAGCCCTGGCCCAATGACCTCACTGGGGCTGCGTGCATAAGGTTCCTCCCAGGCCCAGCTCCTGCTTCCTACCGACTCGGCTCGGCTCCCGCTTCCACCCGCCCCGGGACCGAACCGGCCCCGACCCCTCCCGGACTGGACCCGACCCGCGCTCCCCGACCTCCCTCCATCCCCCCGTCCCCGACACGAACCGACCCGCGCTCCCGACCCCGACCCCGACCCGCGCTCCCCCCGACCCGACCGGCGCTGACGACCCCGGACCCGACCCAACGCCACCTACCTGTAAATCTGGTGCTGGGGACGGGCCCTGCCCGAAGTCT